>NW_015151263.1:189417-224111 GCF_000732505.1 Cyprinodon variegatus | reverse complement strand
CTTTAGCTTTGTGTTGCCTGTTTTTAGACAGCTGGTCTTTTTTTTTTTCTCTAGTTGTAATTTACCAGTTACCCACTAGATGGCGAACAAAGCATACAGTTTTGGTTGAAGATCATTGAGAAGCAATTTTACCTGTACCGTTTGTAAACTTTAGATCCAGCAAAGGGAAAAAAAAACTGACTCTTACAAGGTGGATGTACCAACATATGTTCTTCATTATATACCCCCACCCCTTTCTGTTCAGGTGGATGTCCTCAGAGCTCTTGGAGCCGAAATCGTCCGAACTCCCACCAGCGCTCGTTTCGATTCTCCTGAGTCTCACGTAGGCGTGGCCTGGCGCCTGAAGAACGAGATCCCAGACTCTCACATCCTGGACCAGTACCGCAACCCGAGCAATCCCCTGGCCCACTACGACACCACGGCCGAGGAGATCCTGGAGCAGTGCGATGGTGCAGTCAAAGGCTTTTTTAGTGGAAGTCATGTTCTTCCAACATTTTTGATGAGCTAATTTCACTGTTTGCTTCTATGTCCAAACAGGTAAAGTGGACATGCTGGTGGCAGGAGCAGGAACAGGAGGAACGATTACAGGCATCGCTCGTAAACTAAAGGAGAGATGCCCAAACATCAAAGTAAGCTAAATTCTACTAAACAGTGGGGATAAGAAATGCCTGGAAAAGTGTGGATTCATTTCTCCAAATTCTCTTTTCCTTCCAGTATGGTTGTCTGGATATGTAGAAAGAACAAAATGTTTTTATGGAAGTGTATTTCCAGATATTATTCTCTCTCTGAACTCTTATTCTATACTTTCTTTCTTGTTTACTTCCCTCTATTTTCTTGTTGTTGCTTCCATAATTTCTGACTGACATCTCCTTCGATATTTCCTCGTTTCCTTTTGTTCGTCAGTTTTCTTACTTTTTGAGGTGTTTGTATCATAACTTCTTTTTTTTTTTTTACTTCCTTCCTCCCTCCTGTGTCTCCTTTATTCCTTCCTTCCTCCCTTCTTTGTTTCCTCTCTCCCTTCCTTCCTCCCTCCTGTGTTTCCTTTTTTCCTTCCTTCTTTGTTTCCTTCCATCTAGAAAAGCTCCTATTCCATGACTAATGTCTCTCTGTAATAATGTGGACAGATTATCGGCGTCGACCCAGAAGGATCCATCCTGGCCGAGCCTGAGGAAATCAATAAGACTGATAAGGGCCCGTACGAGGTGGAGGGGATCGGGTACGACTTCATCCCCACCGTGCTTGACAGATCTGTGAGTTGCAGCCACTTTTTTCCTCTTTTTTTTTACTAACAGAAAAAGCACATTCTTCACAACATTGTTTTTTTTTTTCCAGGTGGTTGATACCTGGTACAAGTCTAACGACGAGGAGTCCTTCAACATGGCTCGGATGCTCATCAGAGATGAGGGCCTGCTCTGCGGTAAATTTGCATTTCAAGTTAAAGCAAAGAATTTAATTGAGTTGACAAGCTAATGTTTTCGTTCTTCTTTTTTTTTTGTCCACTAGGAGGCAGCTCTGGGACCGCCATGGCTGCTGCTGTGAAGTTTGCCAAAGAGCTGAAGGAGGGCCAGCGCTGCGTGGTCATCCTGCCGGACTCCATCCGCAACTACATGTGAGGAAGCATCATATTCTTTCTTTAGAAAAACCTTAGATGTGGTTTCACCGCCTCAACCTTTAACTTCTCTCCTGCAGGTCAAAGTTCTTGAGCGACAAATGGATGGTCCACAAAGGCTTCCTTAGAGAGGAGGACATCATGGTGAAGAAGCCCTGGTATGTGTTTAAAAACACTTTTATCAAAGAGTTGAATCACACAGCGACTAGAAGCATCACTTCTCCTGTTCTGTTAGGTGGTGGAATCTGAAGGTGCAGAGCTTGAACCTGTCGGCCCCTCTCACCGTCCTGCCCACCGTCACCTGCCAGCAGAGCATCAAGATCCTGAAGGAGATGAGCTTCGACCAGGCGCCTGTAGTGGACGAAGCAGGGTGAGAGGAGACGTTTGCTCCACCTGTTATAGTCCGGAATCAATAGAGAAGCCAAATTACCATTGATGGCTGTTCTTTTTTTTTTTTTTCTGTAGGGTAATCCTTGGGATGGTGACACTAGGAAACATGCTGTCATCAATTCTGGCAGGGAAGATCAAGCTGTCTGATCCCGTCAGCAAAGTGCTCTACAAACAGTTCAAACAGGTGCGCTAATCAGCTAGTTGGTGATTGAAGAGAGGAATTTTAAATGCCATATGTTTACATTTCTGAATCGTTAAGACTAAGCTAGATGTATAGCATCCTGAGATGTCTGACATGCTTTCATTCTCCAACCACAAACATTAAAATTGTTTTTCCTGCAGCATAATTACTCTTATCACCAGTGTTAACACACAGACCCACACATACTCGTTCTGCCATTCTAGTGAGGACCATGTGTTGACTTCCGTTGGTTTTCAGTTATTTTTAACCCTTTCTATGCCCTAGCCGCAAAACTTACCCTAAACCTAACCATTGCCTCTGCATACCTCACCCTAACCCATTGACACCTAAGCCCCAAACCTAACCATTAGCAAAATAGCATGTGAGGATCAGCAAAATGTCCTCACTTTGCAACAACTGGTCCTCAATTTGATGGTGAAATTGGAAAAATGATCCTCACTCTGAGGGCTAGATGGGTACACACACACATTAAGACAACAATGGGGGATTATTTAATCTCATGACTAGAGCATCTTCATACAATATCTGATACATGAACCTGTAAATTATCCACTTTAATGTTGCTGGGGAAATATATTTTTATTAGAAAGGCACTCTGAGAACACCGACCCAGCAGCAAATTAAGTCTTAAATGGTGGTTACACCTATAGCTAAAACTGATACATGATCTGAAGCATTACCAAATTTTAATGAATTATTCTTTGACCTGAGGCACACCTCTAGTAAAGATGTCATTTAAATCCATTCATGACTTTTGAAGTAATCCTGCTAACAGAAAAGAAACATGACAGAAAATATAACCTAATTGGGGTTGGGCTGGGGTGCATTATTATAATTAAAGTCTTCAGGTTTAAGGTTTATGCTCTAATAAATGTGTTAAACATAAGAACTCTTCCCTATTTCTTTAAGTCTATAAATGCCCATAAAAATTGTGTTAAAACTTGCATTCATAGCAACTAAAATATCTGTTTTATTTTTGCATTTACTATAAAAAAAAAGACCTATCAGCTTTATTTTTGTGTTTACTCTGAAATAATCTGTTTCTCTGTTTTTTTTACTCTTTTTGTTTACAGATTCGCCTGAATGATAATTTGGGGAACTTGTCTCACATCCTGGAAACGGATCATTTTGCCTTGGTGGTGCATGAACAGATCCAATGTAAGTTTAAAGAAACCTTAGATATGCTAATCTTATTGCTCAGACCGGTGACTCCAGCTGACCTCTAATAAACCTGCCAGTCTTTCAAATCAACATTTTTTTCAAGGGTTAAACTCTGCGGGTCGGCCTCTTTTTGATCAAAGGGAGGAAACTAAGTTTGGAGAACCTTGACCTTAGGAATCCGTGGTAGTAATGGTGTTTTCCTCCCTCAGACCTGACGAATGGCTCGACCGAATTGAAGCAGATGGTTTTCGGCGTGGTGACGGCCGTCGACCTGCTCAACTTCGTCACCGGCCGGGAAAAGCGAGAACGCTCCGTGTCGGAGTCCACTGACGAGCTGTGATCAGCCGTGTTGCACAAAAATAAAAGGGTAAATGCTGATGAGTTCAGCGGACTTGTACTAAAATTGGCAATAGAAAAAAACAGCTTTGAAGTGTTCGATTGTGTTTTTTTTTTTCCTATTTTGAGTTTCAGAGAAATATTCTTTTAGGTTCTGATTTAATGTTTTTAATAAGGAAATCTAAATAATTGAGCTTTTGTGGAGTTTTAGTTTGTTTCCTGCAAGTTATTTTTTTATTATTGTTTATACTTAGAGCTTTTTCTTAAGTTTTTTTTTTTTATTTCTGAACGGCTTATTTCTTTTCTGTAAGGTCTCATCAGAGGCTGTTTGAGTTGTGCTTTAACTGTTTGATTGTAAAACTGTGGTGTTTCTGCACGAAGCAGAAAAAAAAATGGCCACATCTGAGAAATGGACTGTACATAGGCATACATTGTGAGTTTACTGTATCTTTTTCTTGTCTGCCAGGCAACTGTAAGAAATCTTGACTATTTAATCTTAGACTTGTCTTGGAGGAAATATTTTGTATCGCATTGCTTTTCTTCAATGAATGTATGAAAAAAAATAAAGGTTAAGCAAAGTGAAACCAGACAACTGTGGTGAAGATGCTAAAAGCTGACTGGTAGGATCTTAAAGCTCCTGTCTTGCCTTTTTTCTTTTTCATTTATTTTTTTTTTTTTATGATAAAACTGCTTATTTTAATTTGAGGAATATATAGAAAATGCCAATTTTGTAAAGCTGGGTGGAATACAATAGAAAATCAAAATGAGGAAATTATGGTGTTACAGCAACAAAAGATTTTAGCAAAAGTGGTCACACAATGTGGACTTTATAAAGTGTGTAGAAATAACAATAAGTGACAGACTTGCAAAAACAAATAACATACTGTACTGTACAGTGCTTTTACAATATAAATACTGTGCATCTTTGAGAATAAATCATCAATACAATTTTAGTAGTAGTGCATAAGGGAAAATGGCAACACCAGAGATGTGCATAATGCGAGCCGCATCTTATTTAACTGTCTAAGACAGAAACCGCAAAAATAAGCATGAATGTAACAACGTATTGTTGTTGGGAACAGTGGTGGTTATAGAGTTTTACAGCTGCAGGGAGGAAGGATCTGTGATAACGCTCCCTGGTGCATTTAGGGTGCAGCAGTCTGTCACTGAAGGAGCTCTCCAGTTCTGAAACGGTTTCATGCATGCGGTGGTAGACATTAACCAACAGAGATGTTGGCTGAATTCAAATTCATGGGCTGGGTCTTCCAATGACGCGGTCTACCTGGACTGGATCCTTCGAAGTCTGTGAAAATAAGGAGACTGGAACAGTTTTGGCTGTGAATTTAAACAGGTCTACCCTTCCACGGCTTTTACCACCATACGCTCTTTTCGCTTAGCAACAGTTTAGCAAAACTGCATTTTATTTATTTTCTATTGTAAAGTGAACAAAGACCACACTCATGAGAATACAGAGTGGAATAAAGGTGACAACCACTGGGAGCATGAACAAATAAAAGCAAATGTAATTATATAAAAGGGGTAGAAAGATATAAGTAAATCTAAACAATGTAAAAATATATCTGCAAAATAGATTATTTTCAACAACAAAAAATATTTAGTTAAGCAAATTGTTAAAAATTGCAACAAAAAAAACCCCGATTTATAGTCCCCACACTGCAAATATGTCAGAATCTGTCCTTAAACTACAGCCAAACCCATTGTAACAGATAAAAACCTTTAGATAAATCAAATATTACCACATATCTGACTCAATATAACCATTAAAAATCTATTTTCATATATTTCAGATGGAACTATTCACATACTTGTATTATATTAAACTGAACTTCCAATATTCAGCACTGTTGGGCGCCAAGTTCCTTTTTCTTCTGGTCACGGAGCAATGAATCATGGGATTACCAAGGCTACATAGGATACATCAAACCCATCCAAAAAGAAAGCACATTAGTAGGCCACATAATGAGGAGTCTTGGAATCCGACCAGACGGTGCCACGCAATGTCGTAATCGGCCTACGAATCTGGCCTTAGGAGGATGCAGCCCCTGAGTTCGAATTCAGCCGTTATTTTAGTTAGGGTCCTTTTGTTTCCCTCCTCCCGCAATGAGTCCAGAGTGCATCAAATCACAGTGCTGCCCTTCTTGGCATGGGAATTTGTTTATTGTTTTTTTTTATTTCTTATTGATCTGGGGAACATTTCTGAGATGTTTTCACCATGTTTTAAACATCCCTATCTTCCTAAAAATCCACATTTTGACCTATTTTAAGTTTCCTAGCAAAAATAATCTATTTTTCATGTTAGATCTAGTGTGTAAAAGAGCCAAATATGCTATTTAGTCCAACAATGCTCTACATGTATGGAGGACCAGAAGAGACACTGAAAAAGAAAAACATCCATTTTAAATGTAAGATTTAAATCGTGCAATCAGAAATGAAATTTTAAAAGGGTCTTTGTCATTGCACATTTTGAATTGAATTATTAAAGAGGAAGTGTAAATTGTATTCATTAATCCATTATTAACTATTGCAATTTGAAAATGTATTTTCATATATATATATATAAATACCTTCCCTAATCACACATCTGAAGAAGTAATTGCATTTTTTTTCTTTTTTTTTTATCTTCTGTAACCTTTTCTGGGATCCTTCTTGATCTGAAAACCAGATTAACTAATCACAGTTGCTCTTCGGATGTAACCAGCTCCCTCATTGGTCATCTTTTAAACAAGTGTCGCAGTCTAGCCAACAAGAGAAAGCGTATATAGTCATGTTCTTCTAAGTTAAATCAATATCAAAAACTGTGCTGTAAACTACTGTAAACTGTATACTGTAAACTTCAAACTGAATCAGCAAAGAGTCTAATATAAACTATATTAAGACAACATTTTGAATAGAATTAAAATTAAACTTTTTTTTTTTTATTATTATTCTTTTAAGTTTGAACCTGAAAAATTCCAAACTTGCCAAAGCATCTTCCCTTCAGAAATTAAAAAAACCCATGGTTGCTTGGAGTTGGAACAGATCTTCCAACTTGAGTGTGAAGTGCTAGATAGTTTTTTAAATTAAGAGCAAAAACAGAAAAAAAATTAAAGAGAACAGCTCTGTTCGTTCTAATGATCTATCTATGTCCCAAAAGTCTCAACATGTCCAGGGACACAGACACATGCACACAGCTCAGGGCAATTTAGAGACACCACTTAACCCAAAATAATGTGAGAAACCTGAGTACCATGAGACAACCATTTCATGCATAGGTTGAACATACGCACTACTACCATTTGTTAGTGGGATCCCTTTTTCTTTGCTATCATATTAATCTTATACCTCATTTGACTTAATTGCTTAGTTAAATATTAATTTTATAGTTGTGCATTTCCATTCATAATAAAATTACATTAATAATGCAATTATAACTTTTATTAAATACTTAATGTTTGATCAGTATTACCGTGCTATAACAATCCTACATAATTACATATCCAATTTTATCACTTGACTGTATCTACTTGGATATCTAAGTTCTTTGCGCACCTCAAACTAATCAGATGGTTCCTAAAGGTGTGAGAAAGTAAACAACTTGTAAAACATTTTTTCTTTTATTAATTTGTATTAAATCAATTAAAAATACATTTTAATTGGACAGCTTTTTAATACAGAAGATGATTAGGGCCATTTAAAAAAAAAAACAAAGCCCATTCAATGAGACAATTTGTTTGTTTTTTTTATTTTAGATTATATTATTTTTATCTCAAAATTCTGACTTTTTTTCCTCAGAACTATTCTCTTAGAAATATGACTGCTTTTAATATTCCTGCTTCCAACTTCTTTGTAATGATAATCGTGGGCTTTGGTATGAATTTTCAAACAAGATACATTTTTTATTTATTTTTTTGTTTTTGTTTTATTTAAAAAATTATAAAGTTAATAAAATTAACAATAAATAAAATTAACAATAAAGTCAGAATTCCAACTTTTTAAACGAGATAAATTTTTATTTATTTTTTTATTTTATTAGAAAATAATAAAGTTGATAAAAAGAACAATAAATTCAAATTATTTTTTCTTCTTTGGGGGGGTGACCGTTTTCATTAGTTTTTTTTAAATTATTGTTATTTAATGGCCCCAGTACTTTTCTTTTCTGTATTTTAATATGTATTAATCTACCAAAGCCACATTTTTTTTAAAACAACCTGAATGCCAGTGTTTTTATCTACCATGTGTTTAGTGCCGCGTGTAACTGTTACCTTGGAACACCGCGTCAAAGCTCGTCGCTCACTTCTCATAGCTCCGCCCTCAACAAGCAAACATCGGGATGAAGAGTTGTAGCAAAGAAGCGCACCCCTCAGTTCTACCTCTGTCCAATCAGCACCGAGGATGTTGGCTATGTGTTTTGTGTGGTAAATGCTACGAGCGAGGCTAGACAGTCAGTATGGCGGAGGGGAGCAGTAACAGCGACCCAGAGGGGCTAGAGAGACAGTTAGAGAGTCTGTCGAGTCGGTACTCTGGTGACGAGTCCGAGACTCGCAGTGAGCTGTTCTGCGCTGATTTCTGCAAGGTAAAGGTCCGATGTTATAAGCTGTATACCGGGCTCGTTGTTCAGGAGGAGAGCGTTGATGTTAGCCTGTTCCCCTCCCCCAGAATTACATTAGCAACGGAGCTGGTTAGCATGTAGCCGCTAATGCTTCTCCCCCCTTCAAACCATGAAAACGAGTCAAACTTATTTTATATCACATGCCAAGTTTTTCAATCGCCTACCAAGATGGTGGACTAAAATAACAAAGCTTATATAGCAGTTAAAACCGTGACGTTAAATGCTTTCTGTTCAGCTAAAAAGATGCTAGCAGTTTAGCTAACACTTAAGATGTACCATCAAGTTGTTTTCAGCTATCAACCACCGTCATTCCAATCAACCACTAACCAGTTATGTTTTATTAATATAGCCACCTTGTATCTTTAGTTTCACATTAATCACACACTTAGAACAATTAGCGTCGACGTTTACCTTGATTAATTAATAACAAGTTAATGTCACCAGTGTATTAACGTGTTATAAATATCTATACTTGAAATGTACTTTGTGTATTTTTGCCGTAGAGCGAAATTTCTTTTAATTGCATTTTTGAAGTATTTATTTTATGGGCCTCATTTGAAAAAAATAATGGTGTGAAGAAATTTTGACCAATTTAACATTATTTTTTGGCTTTTGTCGTGACACTATTATCAGAAACGGTTTAATAATAAATGGTATTTATTGTACAAGACTTATGTCATTGTAACATTATGTACTATTATATGTTATTAGGAAGTAGGAAAGATAAAGAGAAGCTTTTTATTGGCCCTGAGTTAGATGAGTCAAGTTTTGCATTCAAAGAGGCTTCATTTCGTTTTCCCTTTTAGGAATACTATAGATGGACTTTCTGTACAATAAGAAAGTTGTAAAAAATTAATTTTTTTCTAAATCTTCTTTACTGTACATCCACCACAAAGCGTGTCCTTTACAGTAAATGGTAGGATCTCATCAGGGAAAATCTAGATCAGCTGTTAGTGGGTACCTGAAGCATTATATCTAAACAGATATTCCTTTTTTTTTAAACAAATTGATTATATTTCTATTGATAATAAAATTAAAGGTATTTTCTACCTCTCTAGAAGTTGTATTCTGCCTTTAAATTCTGTATTTACTTGTTGTTTCAGTACATATCTGTGTTTCCAAGGAGCCTTTTATGCCCTCAGTTCATCTCTGTTAAAAGATGGGTGTTAAAATGCATGAATTCATATAGATGCATTGCTCAAAATGATGAACAGCACAATTATAGCGATGCAAAAATGATAATCAGATCATAAAATGCCTGGTTTGACTCGCACCTTTTTATAGAATTTGCACAAGCCAATTGTATAAACAAATGCCATTGGCCAGTATAATATTATAAATCCCACATGCTTGTGATGTGTCCCATATGCTCACATATTATTCATAGTTGATGTCTCCAGCTCACTACATTTTTGGTTATGTTGTGGACAACAGCTTTGTTAAATTTCTGATCTCTAGTCATAAGCATTGGGAAACTGACCTTTCTTGCTTGGAAAAGGCCCATTCGTCATTGTTGATCCAAATAGGAAACTAGGAAGGGCTAAAACAGTTGGATTAATCGTGATTAATCGATTATTGAAATAATCGTCAACTAATTTAGTAATTGATTAATCATTAACTGGAGTTTAGGGACTCTGTGCTTGATGTCAGATGTGGAACAAAATATGACGTCAAAACGTCCAGAGGCTGGGCAGTGGGAGCTAAGGGGTTAAACAACATACTCAGTCGCAAAAGTTCAGAGTTTCTTGGTAAAATACACACAAGTGTTGATGATATATATATATATATATATGAGAGAAAATTTGCATCAAGTTTTAAAGAAACGCCATTTTGTTTCCAAGTAAAGCAAAGTAAACAGTGTATTTTTCTTTTATGGAATGTTGACACAGGTTTAAAATGGTCCAACAAAGGATATTTTCTTCAATCTTATTGTAAAAAAAAAACAGATAAGGTAAGCTGCTCTTTCTATTAAAGATCGTTATCTAGTGCAGCTAAACCAAGATTTAAAAATGCAGTTAGTGCTACGTGTATTGAAAACCACCATAAATAGATCACGTATACCTTTAGGATCATTCTGTTGACATTCAGACCAATTATTAGGTCAAAATAAAAACAATATTTATTATATATTATCTATATATATTATCTATCTATATTTATTTAAAAACACTGTTTGGATCAGTGTTAGGAAGGTTCAAACAGCCCCAGATTGCAGACCCTTTCATTAGCTGTTTCTTTTTCAAACTTGAGACAGATTTATTAGGGAAGGTTCAAAGATGCATGTTGGATCCCTACTGTGTCTGAAATATATCTAAAATATACACTTTTGGATAAATTCAAGAAAAGGTCCAGAGAGGACATTTGGACAGAATTTCCAGACTAATATTACCATAACCATCACGAATCGCCTTCTTTATAACTAGAGATTCTCTTTTTATATTTGGCTTAAACCAACGCAGCCACATTGTTTAGATGTTCTTTCATCTGTGGTCTGGACTACAAAAGGTTCCAGCGAGATGATTATTGTCATCAAAAAACATTTTGAACATAATTAAATTGCCATCTGCTTGTTTGACTTGAGGAATAAATATGTGAGCTGTAAAAGTTTGGTAAGAAACTCCCAGTGAGCAGACTGGGATCGGCCATGTTGACATCAACTACCATTCTCCTGGATCTTTACCATCAGAGGGCGACATCAGCACATCTCCATCAAAAACTATAGACTTGTTTTATTAAATCATGTATATTTAAACACATTTTCATGGAGGAAAAAAAGGTTTGATGATCTTAGTACCTGGTGCTTATGGTTCCCCACTATAATTATAGAGGGAAGACTCTGACACATCTGTGAATTTATTTTAATTTTTTTGCCTCTGCAGGTGGTGGAGGAGTACGCCTCTCAGTGGCGCGTCCCGCTGCCCCAGCTCAGGATCCTAGAAATAGCCCTTCGTCATTTTTCTCGAGCCTCTGCCTTCTTCCCAACAAGCTGTGATCATGTGCACCGCACGCTCGGCAGTCTGGCTCTGTAAGTGCACACGCTATATTTGCTTTGTTGAATTGTGCATGTTTTTGGATTCACGACAGACACAAAAAAATGGATTTTTGATTAGCTTGTAGCTTTGACTTTAGTTTAGGTCTTTAACAGCTGAATTAGGCATTTAATGCAAAGCTCAAGAATGACAAAATCAAATACAATAAAGCTGTACATTTATAAGTTTTACCACATTAAGATATAAATGGATCTCAGTCTATAATGAGCAGAACTCTAAAGGTAAAGGCAGAACTTCTTTTTTTTTTTTTTAAATTGGTCAAAGATTGGATTATTGCATTAATAATAACCAATGATGGTCATAAAAAGAATAGTTTTTTTAAAATAAACTCATCATAACTCTAAGCTGTGATTAAAAAATTGTATTGGGACATCCCTAACTCTGGCTATAAAGATTACCCTTAAGATCACCTTTTTATCTTATAATTCTTGATTAAAGTTCAAAAAGAAAACTTATACTCATAGTTTCTAATTTGATTTTTGGTGGAAGCTCATTATCTTTCAGGACATTTCCAAAATGGTTCTGTGTTTTAATTAGTTTAAATAAGAGTCTAACCTTTTGTTTGAAGAGGGGATTATGGTATTTGGATTGGTTCTGTGATGGCTGGGTTCGGTACGGTTGGCAGCTTGCTTGGGCGCCTGGGCAAGAAGGCTGGCGGTCGGTGTTGGAGCCCTGTGTGAGGTGCTGGCAGTTCTGGATAGCAGGCTGTGCTGCGCTGCTGAGCCTGGATGGGGAAAGCAGTCCCTCGGTAATCCGATAGCAGTGAGCGGTCCAAGCACCGGGTCCTTTCTGCTGTCCGGGTGGGAAACATTGCCCTTCGGATGTGGCTTTTACCCGGTTCGGCTCATGGCTCCGGACCAGTGGGGTTCGAGATGTGGGTCTCCGCCATCACGGCTCTTGTTGTTCATAATGATATGGAAATCCGTCTGGAGCTGTGGCTGTACTAAAACTGCGCAACTAGCTAGGGTTTGTTGCTTTATGAAATGAAATATTTCATAAAAAATAAACGATGCTTTGAATCAGCTTTATTGCCATCTGGCACTTTATTAAACTATACAACAGAGAACACAAGCCGTTGCAACGTTGGTATATTTAATCCAACTGTTGCTGTAAGCGAACGTATGATTACACAGCCAGGGATCCCTAGAGGCGCCCAGCATACTGTCAAATACTCTTGATTTGTATTACTTGGAGCATTTTAGCACGATTTAGACCAGCCACATAGAGAAAAGAAAGGATACTCTACCATCACACGATAAAACTAGACGCACTCCTTTATATTTGCCCTTTAATAAAGGCTTAATTTTATTTTACTTTGTTCACATGCAAGAAGTGTAAAACTGTATTTATTAAAACAGCTATAAATTGGACTATTTAGTGTTTTCGTATCATAAAATAAAAACTTTTTCTATCCTGATCAAACTTTTTATGTCTGATACGATGCTGATAACGCAGCTCTCAGTATTGACTGATGTTAATATTGACCCAATACGATATCGGCTCTAATCAGACCTACTTACTTATTTTGTATTGCTGAATGTTAGAAAAGGCTGTATGTGGGGATATTAGTCCAAACAGAGAACAATAATTTACCAGAGGCATATTAAAGTGTTGTCTCTATCATCTTGATTATGTTGGAGATTATAGATATCAGCAGATATATCATAGTATTTTTTATTTTTTAAACCAATACCTGATTGGGTCGTCCTTAAATTGCAGTTATTTTCTGGATCCTGCTTATTGTTCTGTAAAATCAAGTGCAACATTTATTCAATTATCTTATTCAAAAGACAAACCCCAATAGTAACTAATTCTCAATAGTTTATTTCAGTAATTGAGAAAAACCTTTCTACTGGGTTAAATTCAGACTGACCATGATTACTGTCATCATTTACTTCCAGTGAGTATCCAAACAATTGCAAGTAACAGAATGGGGTAAAAGTTTGAGTGTTTACACTAGAAGGAGGCTGATTTATCATGGAAGTGGAGAAAGAAAATTGGAAGTTGTCTGTAAAAAGATTTACTTCTAAGTTTTCTGCCACATGCAAATACTTGCTATTAAAGTTTGTGTTCGGAATAAAATGATCTTAAAAAAGCAGTATAACCAAAGGAAGGTATGGAATATGTTTTTACATCTACTTCACCTGTTTTCCAGCTTTGATTTTATTTATTTTTTACTTTTGTCTTTAAACTAATCAGAGTAAGTTTATCAACTAAGCCTAAACTAAAGATGTAATTACGTGTTACCTGTTACAGCGAGTTAGCAGCATACGCGCAAGCTACACGAATGTTATGTGTGCCACAACTTCCCCATTTGAGGAAATTTCTTCTCTGCTCAGAAACTGGTTGCTGGCGTAAATTTTTGTTTTCAAATATGCGTATTGGGGCTGGGCAATTAATTGCATTTGCAATACAATCACAGTTTAGAAAAAATGTAATTTTCAAAGCACAGAGGCTCTCAATTTTTAGTCAGAATACATTTACAAGAGTAAGACACTAAACTTCTCCCTCCAGTCCTTTAGGTGGCTGTATAAAGATTGAAGTGGGTATGCTGTTGCACAAAAAGAAACACAGAGTTGCAACTAGCACCTAGATCTATGCATTATAGCAAAAGTAAGAACTATTTCAAGTAAATGTTACAGTAAATCCTGCGGTAAAACATCGACATGCTCAGTGCAAAGGAAAATCGCAATCTCAATGTTGGTTGAAAATAATCGCAATTTAGATTTTTTGCACAATTGTTCAGTCCTAGTATGTATCCAACTCTGCTGGCTTAGGCCCTTTTAGCGCATCCAGGGTATTTACACCTTGAGATTCTTTGAGAAATGGATGAATAAAGTAGCAGGGCCGTTTTTAGGTCAGTTGCATCTTAATGGGAGATTAGTTCTTTCTTTTAAATTATTTTTAACTGGGATTTATTTAGCTATTAACTAAACGTTCAATTTTCATTTCCATTGTTTTGCTTTGTTTGTGAAAAAAAATTAATATGATATATATATAAAAAAAAAAACTAAAATAAACCTGTTATTGTTATATTTGTCATTTATTCCTTACTTCTCCATCATCATTTCTCCTTTTGTTTTCTCTTGATCTTCTCTTGAGGTCCAGAAGTTCTTTAGTGCACCCAGTTCCTCAACACACACTGAAAAATGTCTCCCTTTTTTTTCTAGGAGTGTTTTTGAGTTGCTGCTGTTTTTCGACCAGAAGGAGTTCAATGAGGAGCCGTTGAAAATATTCACCGCTACATTCCAGGTGAGAAGGAGCAGGCTGGGCCTTATGCGAGGGTTTGTAAAACTTTGCTATCAAACTGCTGCAATAGTTGAAGTTCAGGAAGGTTTGAAAACATCTGAAAGGCTACATCAGGTCCCAGAGATGCTCTGATGTAGAGATCATCCCAGAATAAGAACTTAAACTTTGGAAAATATCTTCATGTGTATCTTCATCAGTGTTTTGTCACTAATGTCTGACTTTATGATGTCCTAGTTAGTTATTGTCTTTAATCATAAAATAGTTTTTTTTGCAGTGTATAGGTTTTTAACATCAGATGATGTCCATATTTTTTTTTTCTCCTAGAATCTTTTAATGTCTTAGCTTATTTCTGAGTTATCTAGGTTAATTAGATAAGAGCTCTTCAACGTGTGTTTGTCCTTGTTCTCTTCCAGGAGTGTCATTCGGTCTTGGCGAAGTATGAAAATGTTTTTTTACTTCAAGTGGGCCGTTTACTCCAGATTGGCGGGCTCTGGACCAGCCCAGCTTTACAGGCCATCCTCAGCGAATCCAGTTTACCTCAGAACGAAGGTACACCGTCATTTCAATGTGGCTGGAATCTTTTTTTTTATATTCTCCGTAGAGCTCATAAACTCAAAATATGTTTTCTCTCCCCAGTGGATTGTTACATCAGCTCCGAGCCACCGGCGTTCCTCGAACTCCGTGTTCGCTACCTTTCATCCTGTGGACGGGACGGCCAGGCCGCCGCCTTGGCTAAATGTTGCGTCTGGCATCCCGCTGCAGGACAGCTGTTGTTCTTCCTCCAGTTCTACCTCTCATGGCTTATCAAAACAGATCAGCACGAACGCCTGCAAGAAGAAGTCAGTGGAGCTCAATTCTAACCCTCCTTCCTCGATCAAGCGGTCTGTCGTCTTGTTGCTCAGCGTGTTTTACTGTTTCTAGGTGGCTGACATTAACGGTAAAGATGCGCTGCACATCATCTGCAGCTTGGAGGGTCAGGAACCAGATGAGCTGCTCTTAGCCCTCACCACTGCCTGTCTATCTCAGCAGCTCCAAAGGGGGGATATGTTCCATCTATGGTAAGTAAGCTATGAATATATAGTTGAGTTTCTAAGTGATCATAATAGAACGGTGATGAGAGCGTTTTTTTGTTTGTAGCGAGCTAGTCCTTGTGTGGACTAATCTTCATAGACGGTTAAATTCGTCTAAACAGACTTTATTAGAACAGTGTCATCAACTGATGCGGTCTGCGACAAACGTCAAATCCATCTTCCCCTTCATTAGAGCCGTACTGCAGGAGGTGAGTCCAGAGATGTTGCTTTTTGTTAGAAGCTAGGAGAGGTTTTATCATTCCCTGACTGTTCCGTTTCCACCCGTCCAGGTTGGTGAAGACGCTGTCCAGTTCTGCGTGGAGCTCTGTGCTAACGCTCTGAGGTCTCGTCTTCCATGCGACGTCCTCACTAAGACACTCATTTATAAAACCATCGCCGGCCTGCTGCCCAGCGATCTGGACGTCTGCCGGGTGTGCGCTCTTCTCGTTTTCTTCCTGGAGCCCACCGTTGAGGCTTATAAGATGGTGTACCTGCTTTATATGCACCCCGATCAGGAGTACCATGTGGACGACAGCCCGATAGGAAATAATATTCGATTTGAGACCCTACAGGTAGGGGGTGACACTCTGTGCACATTCTGATAGGTGGGGGAAAGAGTTTGGGTTCCTAAGGAGTCACTTTTTACCTGCTGCACCGCATCTCTGCTTCCTAAATCCATCAACTTTCAATGTTATCCTTTATGGGTATTGAGCAACTCTGTTAGAAATGCAGAATTTTATATTTTAGAAAAAAAAAAGGGAGGATTGAGTCCACATTTTTATTTCTACTGAACATAACTGATGTTTTTGCATAATAATAAAAACTTTGCTGGCAATAATTGATGCTGAAGGCTGTGAAATGTCTGCATTTGTCAAAGGTCAGTTTTCAACGATTTAATAGTGCAAATTCAAGAAAAGGCATCTATGGTAGTTTTATATCAGCTTTTTAATATCAGTAATATAATCCTAGTCTGTAAGAGACATTGCAGATCTATTCTCTTTGCCATCCTCTGTATGGAGACCCAAAGAAATCAAAACCATCCTCAACAAAACTAAGAGGTACATTTTGAGCAGGGGTTTGAGGTATCATCGTTATGTCACTGAGTTGAGAAAATATTCATGCGTAACCAACTACTGCTAGTGTAGACTGGTGTACCTGGACATTCCACTCGAAACTGGAGGGGAGGTTGAAATTGCTGTAAGGGACAGAGATTGAGCATGGTGGTGGTAATAAAGTCCTGTGGGCTGGTTTCCTGAAGTACAACTAGATTCACCTACCAGGCTCTCTTTAAGTTCTCACCTATTGCATTTATGTATGTTTTAAGAAATGAAACTTGCAAACGTTTTATTTTATTTCACCAATAGATGCATCGCCGTACCATCATAATCAAAAGGAGATATGGGCTTGATGGGGGTTACTGGTATTGAAGGAAAAGATGATCGATTTGATTACAAGATTATGGTTTAATGCAATGTTTTCAAGATTTGAAATACTCAAAAGATTTTTGTTCTGATGTTTGTTTTATCTTTTATCTGTTAGTTTATCTTATCCTGGCCCACTGCAGGTCAAGTTACAAGTGGCCAAGTTTAATCACTGATGGATTTATGATCAATAGATAAGATGTATGGTTTCTTTGGTGCTTCATCTGAACATCTTAGACCAGAGTTTTTCAAAGTCAACCAACAGAACCAATGCAAAAGGTCTTTTTTTTGCGAATTTACTCTCTAGAAAATACCTGATGTTAAGGAATAGGTCCAATCAGGTCTTTTTTTTTTGTCTGATTGGTCATTACAGAAAAGTCCAGTCAATGTCAATCTGAGATATAAAGCAGGTTTTCATTCTAGCCTAAGGATGAAAGAACCAACTGACAAAAGATCCTGCCTGTATATATGTAAAAGTAAAAAACAATGTTTGTTCAGTCTCTGAGCAAGTAGTTGCTAAATGGTTTAGTTCACATGAAATGTTTTATAATGAGCCCAAACCCTGCAAATCCTTTTCCTAGTGTTTAAAAGGAGTGCATTTCCTGGACCCAAGCTTACTAGAAGGTTCACACCAAGTATTGTAATAGTTAAAGCTGAGCTGAGTCTGTTTTCTAGGACAGTGAACCCCAAACATCCATCTGGAATTATAAGAAGTTTTTCAGCATTTTTTCAAGTTGATTTCTACTCATGATAAATGAAAAGTTTGAAGACTAATTGCTTTCTGTAGATACTATTACAAATGTTCCTCATGCTTTTTTTTGTTTTGTTTTTATTTTGCAGGTCTTAAAGAAGGACCTGTATTTTGATCCGGAGTTTTGGAATCTCTTCGCTTTGCGGACCAACTGTTTGAAGTTGATGAGCGAGAAGGTGGTCAGTGCTGCACTAGAAGAAATAATGGAGGACAAATGGATCTCTAAGTATTGCACAAGGAGTTCTGCCCTCCGCTCAGTTTGTCAGAGAAGAGCTTCAGCTAAGAAACGACACAATAAGGAAGATGTATTTTGTAAGCGAGACTCAAACACTGGATCTAAGAGATTAAGGGTGGACACGGATAAAATGCGCCTGAATAACCACACTTTGAAAAGAAAAGGCAAGCACAGGTCACAAGCACTGAGGGAATCTTCTTCGGGACCTTTGAGGCGCTCGTTTTGGCAGCTGGACAGAATACATGGCAGTTTGACACTGAGATATGATGAACACAGGCGGACAACACGCTTCTCAGAGAGAAACTTGCCAAAACGAAAGATCAAGAAGCCAAAGTGGCTCCTGGAAGATTCAGGGGCTCTGGAGAATGTCCCTATAAAGATGAAAAGGAACGGTTTGAAACAGCAAAAGCTTCTTCGATCCTGCGTAATGAAGAGATCTCAAAGTGGTCCGATCAAGAACAATACAAAATACAAACCTCCAGTAAACACACATCTAAATACAAAGGAGAACAATGAGTACAAAAACGGGTTCTCTTTGGACTCTATTAAACCTACAAACTCTCCACAAATCATCCTGGAGCTGTCCCTTCCAGACAATGAGCTGATGGATACCTTTAGCGATGATTCCTGCAATAGACCCAGAAGATTCCCTCAAGTGCTTCTTTACAAACCGATGGTGAAATATCCTGAAACTTCCCCTCCAGTTAAGACGGGACATAGGAAAGAGGTAATTCTAAGAGCACGGGACACCACTATGTTTGTGCAACTGTTGCATTGCTACGCAAGACGGCAAAAAGGAAAAGGTAGTGGCTTAAACATTCATAGCTCGGTTTCAACGATAACACGCTCATCGGCGCAGGTAAGTCCATCAAAGGATTCAGAACCTAGCGAAAGACCCGTCTCTGATTCTAAAGGAACAACACCAGAAAAGGTCAAAGAGAAGGGTTCGCATGGTTCAGAAAAACTTTCTAAAGCGCAAAGCACAAAAGAAGCCCATTCCTCAAGAGCACCTCAAACTGAAACGGAGACGGATTTGCAAAACACCGTGAGAGAAGCATCACCTCATTCTCCATCACGTGTGACTGAATTGAAAACCGCGAAGGACTACCACCAAGCTCAGTCAGGAGGAGAAGCTTTTGAGGATTCTGCTGTCGAAATGAAAGTCACCATTGCATCACAAGCTTCCGTTTTAGACAAAGTCTCCAAGTCTGGAGAAGGCATAGACCAAATCTCCAAGGTAGCGAGGAATAGGAGAACCACAGATGAGATCCTTCCAGTTTCAATGAACAATATTGAGTCAGATAATGTTCGTCTTTCCCAATCTGAGAATGTTGCAGTCAATAACATGGAGCAAGGTACCGGGTCAATGTTGTCCGACCACAAGAACTTGATGCCAAGCAGTGGTCTTCTTACCAGTGGGGATGCTACAGAGGAGTTGAGAAAAACTCAGAAGGAAAACGTGCTTCATAGTAATGACACAAGCCCGGCCAAAAACATCCATTTAGCTGCTTCTTGTATTGCAACGATCAAACATGGTGCAAGGGACAAGTCGCCACGAACGTCAGCAGTTGACACAGTTACTAAAGGTGCACCTGAGCAGTTCCCTGATAAAGATCAGGAGAGGAACAAACCTCTGCCAGGCCTCTCCAAAAGTCTGAGAGGAAAGGGTAAGCCAAAGAATGCTCAGAAAATACAGACTACCTCTAGCACCAATGCGCGAGAGGAGGACACCTCTGTGGTTGATATCCAAGTTAAGAAAGAGGACGCTAAAGCTCATGATGCTCGTTCAGAGACTTCTGAAAACAGTGATCTTATGGAAATGGCTCCAGAAACAGAGGAATCCAAGCTGGAGCATTACTGTACTTTATGCAGCAAATTTTTCACGGGGGCTCGTGTCGTCGAGCATGCAATGTTCCATTTCCGCAGAGACGAGTGCACTTTCTGCAAAGCAGTCTTCAAAGACGACCTGCTGGCCATGATGCACCTCTCTGATCACATCGAGAAAATGAAGAGGTTGAAAGCCGGAGAAACCGGCGCCTCATTGCCCAAAACGAAGACGACAAACGCGCCTCATAGACACAAGGGTAAAGAGAAACCAAAGGAATCTACAGTATCTCCTAAGACCTCGAAAGATATAAGCACCTCTGAATCTAGAACTTTAAGATCTAATAAAAGGCAAACGAGTGAAAGGTCTTCACATGAAAAACAAAAACCCAAGCATATTGATTCTGAAACTTCCTCTCACAGGGTAAATGGGCACATTGGCAAAAAGAATGAATTTATAAAGTTGAAGAAAGATTCAAAGCAGGAATCTGTTCGACAGCAGAGTCCTGCCGAAAGAACACGAGACGGAGGTAATAACGTGCAACGCTGTAAAATATCTGAAAGTTCAACAGTTCAAATCAAAAAGGAGTTGGTAAAATCTTCAGAAGATGGAAAGAAAAGGAGAGAATCTCTACAGCTCCAACAAGAAAGCTCTAAACAGATTGGGGGTATGCAGAAAAAAACAGACGGGGCGCCAGAGAAAATGGTTTCCTGTCCTTCGCAAAGATGCACGTGGTTTGCGGATCTCTTAAAGAACAAAGTTGGTCTCCTGTACCATGCACTAGACAAACACTACGGCGACGTCAAGCCTTTAGAGCTGGCCTTCCGTGTGGCCGACAACAAATGCAGCATTTGCATGAGGGTCATGTGGAGTTTTGAACACTTCCAGCACCACGTCGAGAGGCACAGAATCATCCCCAGGCATCCCTGCCCTCACAGGGGTTGCAAGGCCAGGTTTAAAAGCGGAATGGAAATGAGACGCCACGCCAGGAAACACAGTCCTCTGCAGGCAATGTGCTGTCGCCCCGGCTGCTCCAAGTTATTCATTTGTCTCTGGGCACTGAACCTTCACGAAAGGGAGCACTATGCTTCCAAGTTAGCCATGTCGGACTCCAGTTCAAACGGACAAGGAGACGAAAAAGCTCTCAAAACACCACATGGAAAGAAAACTCAGAGATCAGAACATGCTTCTGAGTCAACCTTAAGAAAAGGTACTAAGTTATCAGAACAAGCAAAAAGTGTCTTTACTTTTCCGACTGGTTCATCAGCTCAAATACAAAACAAACTTAGACCCAGAAATAAAAGCACAGATTCTAATGTTTCTGAGAAAGAAACCTCTCTTCCACCTCTGACCATTAATCTTAGGTTAAGGCAATCTTTAAGGGAAGCCAAAGCCACAAAGCAAGTTCCTAAAAGTCATAAAGTCATCTCATCATCCTTTTTGAAACACAGAAACAAAGTAAAGACGAGGATAAAATTAAGAAACATCAGAATGTCCACTAGAGGTCCTGGAAGAAGAAAGTGCCCTCCGAGGTTAAGCAAAACTGCTGCCGGTCAGAAGATGCCCCCTCCAGACACCCTGATGCTGCCAAGAATAAGCACCAAGGCGAAAGCTGTAAAAGAGAAGGGTGAAGCAGCTCAGGATGAAGGGACAACTACAGAAAAGACACCGAATGATTCAAAGTCAAAAACATCAAAGGCCAAGCGGATTACAAGGAACCAAATATCCAGCAAATCCCATTCCACCACTTCTAACAAGGCTGGATTCTCCGATCTCAACAGACAGAAGCCAACTGTGGACAAAACAAAACTCCACAAGATCCAAAAACATTCTGTGCCTTCAGATTTTAGAAAGCTAAAGAAAAATGACATTGGTAAAGTTAAAGACAATAAACAGACTATGAAGACGAGTCAAAAACAAAGTTCTGCTTCTGCGAAGGCAGAGGAGTCTGAACCAGTTAAAGGCAAAGTCGTAGTCGAAGGTTCTGTAGATAAGAAAGCAGAAAACCAGGATTTAGGTTTGATTAACGCCATTAGCTCCGTGCCTGATGGGTCAGGTAAATCCACAGACATGCCACCGAAACCACTGAGGGCGAAAACTGAAAGAATTTCAAAGGTATCAGGCGCCAGGAAGGATGAGAAAACCCCCGCTGCAAATTTGAAGCCGATGAAGAAAGCTGGATTGTTGAAGAAAAGGGTCAATCAGAAAGTGAAGGGAAAACATCCAGGCAAAAATCAAACTTTGGAGAATCTTGCCACATCGAAAATGGGTGCACAAGAACAGGATAAAAAAGATAAAACTAAAGGAGCTGAGGGGATATTGAAGGGATTAAAAAGGTTGATGAACAACACCCTTGACGAGAAAGGAAAAAGAAAGGAAACTCCCAAAAATGCGACTCAGGTTTCACCCCTTCCATCAATACCTGACGTTCAGAGTGCTGGTCCATCCAACGTTCCAGAACAAAGCAAGGAGAGAGCTGATAAAGTGGAAAAACCTAAGAAATCAAAGATGGCAGAAAAGTCTGAGACCAGTAGAGCAACAAAGAGACGCAAAGAGACTAACAAAGACGGCACTAGAAAGGCTACCAAGAAAAAATGTAAACTAGTAGCCAAGCAGCCTGCAAATCCTCTAGGGGAAGGAGAGCTTATTCCAGCTGAAATGGGGGATCCTCCAAAACCTCCAATGTCTGACCTCGATTCTGCCAGTCGCTCAGAAACACCTGACGAAAAAGGATGGATTCACAACATTAAATTAAGGCCGTGTGAGAAAACCCTTGCTGCATACGGCAAGAAACCATACCTGCGCCTACCGCCCACAGCGTACCTGGACGAAAAGTTCACCACCATGCCAAAGCGTAGGAAAGAGATGCCGTTGTTCCAGTCCAGCAGCGGAGACGTCCCACCCCAGTTGACCTGCGTGAAAGAAACCCTGAAAAGGCACCGGTGCACCAAGTGCTTCTCCACCTTCAGCAGCGCGGCAGAGCTACAGCGTCACAACCAGCTGCAGAAGTGTTCAAACCTCTTCGGGTTTGACTCCGACGATGAGGGTGAGTTCAGCCTTTGCGTCTCAGAGTTCTAGTTTGCAGGTTATAGTAATCCATCTTCACTTTATTTCTCTTCTTTTTGGTGTTTCAGGTAACAGCTGAGCTAGTTTTACAAGACCAACTACGGGTTAAGATGCTAAGCTAGCAAGGAGCCACAGGATTCATCATACCTCAGTAAGTCGGCGTTACAATATGCTGACCTAGAACTTCAAAGGAGCAGACATAGGTGGTGGTTTGCTTCTGTGGAGCAGACGAAAGAAAACTTCTGAACTGAAGCCAGCGATTGAAGGAACTGTAGTACTGAAGTGCCTGCTCTGAAAAAACACTGTGCCGCGTCGCCCCTCGTCTGGCACATTAAAGCAAGGCTCCAAATTATTTTCCATCTGTAAGCCATACAGTGACATTGGTTGATTTTTATTTTTGCACTGTCCTCATCAGAGTTGGAATGGAGATGTCCCCATGTTGAAGAAACATAAAATCGGGAGTTGAGTTTTAACATCTTAGGGTTGCAATTAGAAATATGTATTATGAATAACAGTCTACTATAGGCTTTTTTTTCAAATGTACAGCTCTTGTATAAATACTAACTGTATTTCCTACTAAAAAAGGATCCCTGGGGCTTGTTCAGCTCCTTTCTACTCGTCATTGCAGTAACCAACCAATAGAGGGCAATGTGCACCAATCTTAAGCTCATTAAAGCAATTTATACTTTTTTTTTTCTGATAAGAGAACATTTAAGAATTCATTGCTTTTTCACCCAAATACTTTTTGACATGCTAAAGCTGCTCTGTTTTTATTTACTACTGTGTTGAGTTAAGGAATTCAAGTTGATAGAATATAGAAAAGCTCTGTAATTTAACAATTATCATGAACCAGAAAATGTGCCAGTGTCCTATAACTTTTTTTTTTTTAAATATTGAATATTTTTCACATTAGTTTGTTTTGTTTTTTTTCTTCCTGAATGTTTTTATTCACATTTTATGACATATTTAGCCCAGTCGATCAGCTACTTCTTTTTCAGGCTTCTTTCAAATTCATGATGGACGTAACGCCGGCTCTGTCACCGTGAGGCCGCATGCGTCTTTCACGATCAGCAACAGGTTTTATTTATTTGCTTTCTTTTATAGATATATAAATGTGTATCTTTTGTAAATATTTGAAGAGTTTCAATGGCTTATATAAATGCTGGAGCTGGGTTTATATTTTGTTCTTGAGGGGAAAAAAAATAAAATGTTTCAAATTGCATTTTTTTCTGTCTTAGCCTGTCCTTAGTTTTTTATGTTCTGCACTGACGTCAGTATAATTATGCTAAAACTCCCTGGGATAAAATCAGTTTAATGTATCAGAAGATGTGCAACAGACTTTATTATAGTGTTAGTTTATTATGGTTAAGATGGGGCCAGACTTGCAGGCAAAAATAAAAGAATTTAATTATTTTTTATCATGGCAGCTTGAGATAATAGACAAGGAAGAATTGAAGCAGCAGGAATTATCCAAGTTTAGTAGGACATTAAACAAATTCTGAAGTTATCAATTAATAAGGGGTTAGGGAAGTATCTTTGTTTCTTTTTTGTCTAGAAGTAGTTAAATCTGTTGGAAAGCCTTTTTTATTCATAAAATGAATCAGAAAACATACATTCACAGAGCTTAAAAACATAAAAGGTAAATGATCTCTGAAGTAAATGACAGAAGGGGGGGAAAAAATGCCATTCCACAGCTGTGTAGGAAGGGACGCCATGCTGGGTAGGTATGTAACTTTTGTTGCAGCCTAGTGTTTGGGGCATTGCGCCTTGAATCTGGAGGTTTTTAGTTCTATATATGTATGTGTGTGCGTGTATGTATTGTATTTCAATTTATTTCTACAGTGCTCCCCTTGTAATTACTCTAGTTCACCCCTAGGGGGCTCACTAGCCCACACACCCAACCCCATTTCTTTAACCACAGATTCAAAGAGGGAATAAACTGTATTTGCAGCATAAGATTCATGAACTGGGGGCCTTGTTAAAAATTAGCATGATGCCACCTCTTCCATGATTTACAATTACGCTAGGCTTAAGACTGAGGTGCTTTGGAATTATCACTTCATTAAATGTCAATGGTCCCACAGTATGATACTACCTCTACTGTGCTTTGTTTTTGGGGGGCGTTTGAAAGCATTTATTCCTTAAAAATCAACTTCTTGTATATGTATCTCTTTTAAGCATAAATCTTTGCTCACTTTAGTATTGGGTTTGAGCATATGGGTTGATGATCGTTTCATTTGAGCTTGAGCTCAAATGTTTGTATTCGAGAGGTTGGTTGTTAACTGATATTTTAGACCAAATCCGTTTTCATAACTGCTTGAAAAGAGACTTCTAGCTTGTATTCATTTATAACACTGCTCATGCCTTCACCAGCTGCAGCAAAATATGCTTCAGCCTGTATATGTAGTTTAGAAGACAACACATTTTTAAGATGCTTGCAGTTTAACTCTCCGTCCAGCATTTTTTCAAAAGCCCAACAACGAGTTTCATAAAGCGCCTGAACATCTCACCATTTCTATTGGGTATCATAGCAATGCTATTATCATTGACAGTCTTGTAGCGGGAAGAACTGCTTTCTTCATTTTATTTATTAACGATTTGTTTGACACATCTGGATTTTTAATTACCGTACCTTGATTGAAATGTTTTTTTTTTCTTTATATTTTTGCCCGCAATGCTGCATCTAATCAATTAAAAATACCATTAAAGAACCCAATTTATTCAAGAAAAAAGAAATGCAAAAATCTTAGACTCAACACATATATTTCAGTTCTTCTGTTAATTTAGCTAATTACAGATTAAAAACGTAAAAATCAGATAAAAAGAGTCAAAATATTACAACAGGAAAGGACTTTGATCTGGAAAAAAAGGATAGTAAGAGTTTAAACAAAAATTACTATAATAAATTATTTTTAAAAATATGCTTAAAAAATCAGGACATACAAGTCAGTAAGACAGAGCCTTTTAATAAATATTTGATTAAGTAATGAAAGAAACTGAAATCCCTGCAGCACAAACGCTACAACCAGTGGCATGATTGGAAATGGGCAGTTACCCAGGGCGACATTGAAAAAGGGGGACACAAAAATGTACATATTACATTGCATCTTGATCAATTGTTCAAATGCTTTCATACATCCAACTCGGAGTGGCCTCATTTTAATGAATAAATAAAGCCCTCATTTCGGTTTTTTTAATTTCTTAAGTTTTCCTAAACTTTAGGAGATCAGTGATTGGTCAATACTTGGAAGTGAAACTGACGTTTTCCATATTTCTTATCTACCTCTGTAAAGGTCTCAAAATCAATTCTGTAAACGTCAGTTTATATTTCAAATCTGCAATTTCAGACATTTTTATTGTTTCAAGGGTACTAATTACAAGAAGATTGAAATATGTAAGGGGTTTTGTGATCTTATAACAACTGTCGGTTATAAAAACAAAAATCAGCATCTATCAAAATTGAAATCGGCATGTCAGGCTTTTTAAAGATCGGGAATCAATGATCAGCTGCAATCGTGCACCCCTACTTTTATTGTTTTTGGGGGTGGGAGATAGAAGTTACTTTACTTTCATGCAATAACAACCATAAAACCACAGTCTCAGCTACTCTTCAGTCGGTCCCCCCCCCCCAACATCAAGCATTATAATGAATTTAAATATTGAACGCTATTTAGGCAAGTCAGATGATTAAGCAGCAGTGCAGATTCAGATTAAACTCCAAACTTAATGTAAAAAACAAAAACAAAAAACTGCTTCACTTTATAATGATATACCAAAACTCACAATTAAATCTTCACAATTTCAATTTGTTTTGCTTTTTTTTTTCTTTTTAAATACAAAAAAACATTAAATATATAAAAATAAAATTACTCAGAGTGGGAAAAGATAAATTAGAACCCGAGTACCGGGTTGCAAATGGATACGGACAATATGTCTAAAATGGGAGGAATGGAATGACACGTGATAAATAAAATCCTAAAAGTGTACAGGTCCCTGGTAAAAGGACCACTTTATTATTTAAAAAAAAAATGAAATCTGAACTGTTTCTTCCTTTACTGAAGCAGACATCTTGTACAATCCAACTGAAATCAATTAAAGGTTAAAAATGTCCAACAGCCTGTTTGCACAAATTGCAGTAATATCTGCATTGATTTATCTATAGTGGTTTCATTTTATTTTTACTTCAGATAAACCCGTCATTGTAATGGAGGCTGTGCACACTTTGGAGATGAACTGTACCTGATTTTCCTTCAAGCCAATATGGAAACTTGCCTGAATTTTTTATTTTATTTTTGGCATTTATTGTGGAAGAAAAGCATGGAGCTGGGTCTGTTATTATCTTATTCACATTCCATTTCAAAGAAGCATGAGCTGCAGCTCCTCAGCAGGTAGGTGGTTGGCATTCTTCTTGCTGAAACACGTTACAGCAAGATGAATGCCCGTCCCAGGTCGGCTCAATCTATCCCACCAGTCAGTTTCTTGGGGTTTTCCCAGACGTTGAAATAGAAAGAAGGCACACAAAATGGACTGTTCACTAAGGATCAGATATATAGATCCTTCTTTCCTCTTATTTTCCTCTTATGTAAGAGTTTTACCGAAGATGAGTGGCTTTTTGCCAGCTTTATATCCTGGGAAAGTCTCAGAACACCATTTGAAATGGTTCTTTGGAAAAGTGACTCAGCACAGGCAGCAGGACTCACACACGCTGCTCCTATTGCTGACGGCATGTCTCTGTTTGTAGATCCACTTCATGCTCTCCTGCAGGGAGTCATTCAGACAGGGAAGTAGTCTATCTAAGGTCAGTAATTCCCAGAATCCTCCTCCTTTTCCTCATTTCCCCGTTTGGTAATTCCACTTCATGTAATTGGGGATGCACTGACAGACCTGGCTGCTGTAGTAAAATCCAACCTTGCATTCCCGTCTGGGGTTTCTGCATGGAAGCCTGTAGCAACTTGAGAGAGAAATGTGGGCGAAGAAGACAAAAGGTGGATTTAAAAAGAGGAGAGAAAGAAGGGTTTTAAAGGGGTGAGGTTGGGATGGAACAGAGGAGACAGAGAAAAAAGAAAAGAGAAAAAAACATAAAGGAGATTATATTCTCTTGGCATGCAAACTATACACCCTTCTCATCTCCACATCCTTCTTGGAGGAAGCTCGATCCAAGTTTTATTTGCATGTGCATCAAAAGATTCTGTGTGAGAGGAACATAGAGTATTTTTCCAGAAACAGTCTGGGAACTCTTGTCTTTAAAATCTCAGCAGGTGTAGAGCTGCCTGCGGACTAACTACTGTGACCAGATGTTAAATCAGACAAAACAGAACAGAGAGTGATTGTTAGGAAAAATAAATTATTTATCTGTGTGCACGAATGCATCCTGATCTTGAAAACAATCTTAAAATCAAATACTTTTCCCCACATATAAAAAAGGGGGTTTCAATAGATAAGATGGAATGTAAGGAAAAAGTGTTTAGATAATCATGCAAATGATTTTACTAATTTGTGTCATACAATGTATTAAATAATTGCAGAAAAATACAGTTTCCGGTTTTTGGATTAAAAGATTACTGTATCCCATTAACCAAGAAGCATATCCTTTGGACTGCATTCAGTTAGATCCAGGTACAATAAATCTTTGGATATATATATATATATATATATATATATATATATATATATATATATATATATATATATATATATATAGAAGAGGATAAGGGCCACTAAAAAAATAAAAAAAGTTAACTGATTTTTAAATATTATTTCAGTTTGATATGGGAAAAAAAGTCAGAATTCTGACTTTAATCTCAGAATCCTGTTTTTAATCTCTGAATTCTGACAGCTAACAAACATGTCAGCATCAAGCCATAGCCATGTCTGTTTTAGAGAATAGCTCTCTTGTTTGAATCACCTTCTGCTCTTCCATTAATGAAATAGCATCACCAGGGACCCCCCAGGCACGTAAAAAAGTTGCCTAATTTCGTAGTTTTTTTTAACCAATGTGGAACTAGCCCTCCCAAACAATTCACGTGCTCCCACATCTCTTCCTTCATGGTGTCCATCTACATTAAAATCCCAAATTCTGAAATTAAGTCAGAATTCTGAAAAAAAAAAAAAAAAATCAGAATTCTGAGATTAAAGTCAGAATTTTTACTTTTTTCTCAGAATTCTGAGATTGAAGTCAGAACTCTGACTTTAATCTCAGAATTCTGTCTTTTTTTCTCAGAATTCTGAGATTAAAGTCAGGATTTTTACTTTTTTCTCAGAATTCTAAGATTAAAGTCAGAAGTCTGAGATTTAAGTCAGAATTCTGTGATTAAGTCAGAATTTTGAGGAAAAAAGTCAGAATTCTGTTTTTTTTTCCCCCCCAGAATTCTGAGAGTAAAGTCAGAATTTCTCATATTATACTGAAATAAAATTTAAAAATCAGTAGACTTTTTTAGTTTTTTCAGTGGCTCTAATCCTCTTCCGTATCACACACACACACACACACACACATACCGTATATATAGTTTTATATACAAGTTTGCACTTGAACGCAACACAAGTATGGGGTCACAGCTGTTGATAGCTCGCTAATCAACAGTTTGTGTCGTCTCTGTCATATCTACACTATTTAAATGCTTTTCAGCAGTTCGTGTGGTTAAGGTAAAATCAATCTATTATTTTATGAAACTGAAAATGGTTATTGATATTATATTTCTCATTTATAGGCTTCCTCAGCGGTAAGCTTCATTCCCTCACTTAGTTTGTTGCTAAGTTAGCTTACAGGGTAGCCTGCTTGGAAGTTTTATTTTATTTACCCTGTTTATTTTTTATACAAGTTAAATTTGTCTTAGGTCAAATTACATATTCTTCTTGATTAAGTGGAGCTACAAGTAGGTTTTTATATAAGTTATTGTAGTAAAATATATAATCTAAAAATCATAAAAAGTGAAAGAAACGTTGGAAACCTTTCTCAAAAAATATAATTCAGTGTGGAATCAGATCATCCTAAATAAAATGTGCTGCAGTCCATCATTAATCATTAAAAGTCACACCCAATAATGGGATTTTTTTTCAATAAAAATGTAACTATATGTTATTTATTTATTTATTTTTTCTTGGGAAGCTGTGTTAAATGTCAGTAGCCACACAGACAGGATCTGTTTTAAAAAAACAGAAGAATCTAAGAAGGATCAGCTCCAATTTGACAATAGTGACATAAGTTTAGGGCTGCAACTAAAGATTATTTTGTACATTGATTAATCGGTTAATTATTTTTTCGAATAATAATCGCAAAAGGTTCCTTAAAGAAGATTTTTTTTACAAAATTAAACCTGGTGAAACTAAAACTTTTCCAATTGAGGAGTTCTGGACGGAGCATAATGACAAACGAAAACAATTTTTTATCTCAAATGCACAAAATGTATATATTATTTTACAATTTTAATATAATTACTGCTCTAAGTGGGTTTCTCTGTCACCTAAAAGCATGCTTTAGATTCTCTATACTCCAGTTAACCATTAATCAATTACTAAATTAGTGGACGATTATTTCAATAACCGATTAATCACAATTAATAAGTTATTGACTCCCATTTTAGAAAATATTGACCAGAAAGAAGTGGAATATTTTGGAAGATTTAGAGTGGCCTAACCATACTCTGGACTTAATATCTCAGTGACTTAAATAATTCATGCTTTGAACCTCTCCACTGTGGTCAAATTAAAGGACTACTGTAATAAAAAGGAGCAAGCGTTTCTCCATAGCTCAGTAAAACATTAATTGAGTTACACCAAATTTTTACTTGGGTAATCTACTAAAGTTGGAAGATACTGTATATTTTTTTACCTGATTCCCTTTTTTATTAATATTGTTTAAATCCTGCATTTTTGTATTCAATCTGATAAAAAAAATTTAAAAAATCAAACTGTGTCAAAAACAGTTTCTTACATGTCAAACATGATACAAACGATATATTTGCTAAATCTGGCCCCACTTTTCATTGGTTTTAATGTAGGCATACCAGAGAAAAGTTTCCTGTACTTTATATCCAGAGTGAAAAAGAAATGTTAAACGTTGGTATTCTTGACAAAATACATACTTTGTTTCTCATTTTGCAAGCTAAATATGGGCTGTTCTTTTAAACATTTGCTCCAGTCATCATATTTTAAGTTGCTTTAAGCTGAGAATGTTTATTGTACTACTATGAAAGGCCACTTGTCTTTATATCCTTGGAAGTTTTCCCACATGTAAAGCTACCAGTATCAGCTCATGTTTTTATAGCGCCTGTCACTCCATCTGTCTGTCTCGCTGTCTCTTCCCTCTGCAGGGCCTCTTGGGTCAGAGCAAGGTTGATCCAGAGCATCCAGGCTGTGGGAACCACAACCCATAGACAAAACCCCCCAAGCGCATGGTTTGGATCCCTGAAGTCCATAAAAGGTCACCATTAAAACACGCAGATGACTAAAAAGGACTGAGAAAGTGATGTTTTCCTTTTAGAGAAGAATGTGTGACATGTCTATCAGGCGTGGTATCCAAAGGCGAATCCCAAAGCTAATGGGATTAAACCACTGATACCAGTAACACATCTCCGTTTCTTTCCACTGCTTTAGATTAAATACGATTAGAGCATTTGGTGGTTTGAGCAGTGAGGGTGCAAAACGGCAGTTTTATGTTATATGCGCAAAAAACTAAATGAATACATTTATTTTCTTTAAAAAGAAAAATCAAAAACTATTTCTATTTTTAATTTTAACATCGTCTTTTATTGACATGATAATTTAAGATATCATGTTTTGATTTGGATACAGTAATCTAGGGCTGTTAATAACAATTATTTTCTCAAATCGATTAATCTGGCGATTATTTTTTAGATGAATCGATTTTATAATCGGATAGCCAAAGGTTCCTTTAAAGAAGATTTAATTTTTTTTTTTTTTTTATAAATTAAACCAGGTGAAACCAAAACTCTTCCACTTGAAAGAGCATATTGACAGAAAAAAGTTTTTTTTTTTATTATTTTTTTTTATCTTAAATGCAAAAAAAATATATATATATTTTTTAGGGCTGGAACTAGCAATTATTTAGCAAATCGATTAATCTGTCGATAATCTTTTTGATTAATGGATAAATAATTTATTTGCAAAACGTTCCTTAATGAAGACTTTTCACAAAATTAAACCAGGTGAAACTAAAACCTCCACTAGAGGAGTTCTAGATAGAGCATATTAACAAACAAAAAAAGACTTTTTTTAAATGCAAAATCTTTAGACTTATTTTTTTCTGTTTTTGTATATTTGCTGCTGAAGTTGGTTCGCTTTAAATTATCGATTCATACGATTAATTGTTTCAGCCCTACAGTAATTAAAGCAAAAACCTAGATTAACAACCTACTCTTCTGTTAGATTTGAAGCGCTCCTGAAGAATTTGATATTTTAGATTTTAATATTCATAGTAAAACAAATTTAACGAGCAGTAGCTAGGTTTGTTAGTCAGGTTGTTTAGTCAAGTACAACTTGCTGTTAGACAAATCACTAATCTTTTTATGTGTTTTGAAAGTATTTCCAAACAGTTCAATATCTCTCTGGATGTGTTTCCATTCCAAATGTTTGCAAAGCTGTCGAAAGCGAAAGCAAAGGAAAGACTCGCAATTGGTGGTATTTTCATTACGTATTGAATAGAATTGCATATGAATTTGTTAGTTCACGCTAACTACTTCCGGTCTTCTGTGTCTTTTTACAAGGCAGTAAGGTCCAGTTACAGGTCACGTGTTTCCATTGCAGTTTTGCAACAACAAAAAAGCTAATCGAAGCTTCAAGAAATTTAATGAAAAAAAATACTTTTTTTTTTTTTTATCGCAGTATATTTAGCACATTTTCGTAACTACAATTTGTGCCATTTAATGGTAAATTGAAATGCACCTTCTCTTGTAAAAGCAAGCCCAAAAATGAGTCTAGGTAAAAGATAACCACACAATCATTTGAAAGAAAGATTATACAAATATATGCTGCAGAGAGAGATTGTAAATAAATCAATGTCTAAATTAAATCTAGAGGTGGTTCAACAAAGGATTAGTGTAAAGCTCTGCACTCAGGTAATCTGGTTGAGAACCTTACCTGCTTAAAAGATGTATACGCCTATTTATTTATTCATTTTTTACTCAATCCTTTACATTTCAGCAGGGTGTGTAGTTTCTCATTATGCTGGTTATGAGCACATGACAATTCATGATTCTCCTACTCTACTAAGGATGATTAATGAGTCCTTGTAGGACCCTTCACTCAATTGTCAATCATTGTGAAAGTTGCAAAGGTTTTAGCAATTTCAAACTCCCAAGTAATGTTGTGAAAACCTCTCAGACATCGCAGATCTCTCGATTTTTCTCCCTTAACCTGATCCTTTCAACATCATTATCATTCTGAGCATCTCTGTTTAATCAGGTTGAGAAAATAGTTCTCGGCTTGCAGCCCTGCTTTCATCCAACATTCTTTTAAAGAAAGTATTAAAAGAAGCCTAACTTGGACTCATCTGGCCTTTTAAATGTTGGGCAATATCAGATCTGTCTTTCCCCTCAAACATTTTGGAAAGGGGATTGTTTTTGCAGATGTAGTTGATTTTTAGATAACCCAATTATACCAAAATGGTTCAGCCTGGTATTAAAGCACTGCAGGGCTCAAAAACTGGACATTTTTAAATGTTTTAATAGTCTTATATTACCTACTGATTCAGTCCTGTGCTGTTATTTATTCATTTTTTTGGTTTAGACACCTGTAATTGATGCTGTTTACAAGAGTGATATAATTTCTTAGCTAGAAAATGGTATTACATGAACTATACTGCCACAGCAGTCGTTTTTAATGCTTTATTACTTATGGAGTCCCTCAGGGCTTTATTCTGGGGCCAATTAGATTTTTTTTATCAAAACTTTCCTCTTGAGAGTTCAAAATTAGAAATTTAAAGATTTGTATGCTAAAGACACTTTGATCTACCTTCAGTTGAAGCAGAACAGTTTAATTGTTCCTTTATGACCCTGAATGGACTAGCTAGTGAATGAATATTACATCAGTTGTTGTCGAGTTTAGATCTTATGTTTTAATTGTTTACTTTTTTCTTTTTTGTCTGCTATATTGTATTTAAAAATGCTTTATAGCTTGACATGAGCATCCCTCCCTTTGGCGCTCTCACCTGCAGGTGTTGGGGTCGAACCTCTTGCCCTGCCGTAGACACGTCTTTGGACTCTCTCTGCATTCACACAGGCACGTGTCGGGATTCAGAGGTTGATTCCCGGGACAGTCCATGGCGCACACGCAACCGCACAGCTCGTCGTCCCACCGCTGCCTTGCAGGACACAGCTTCCCATCGCCTTGCCCTTCGCACTGGCATTCACCTGACCAAAACGGTTCAAAAAGGAAGCGGGGAGGTCAGTTTATTAGTTTGCAAAACAGAACAACTTTTTTTTTGGTTTTTGTTTTACCATCTTTAACATTCTTGCTCATTTGCAATTTGCATAAAAATCTGCATTCCTTGCATGTTTTATCATGATTTTCATCAATTTGTCTTTATTACCGTTAAGACTAAACAATCCAGACCTGCACGTTTTAAAGTTTTTTTTAAATCTATATAAGCAATACCCTTTGTGATCATTTTTCACTACAATAGTGATCCATTGTAAAATGCAGCCAATATTTACATTAATATGTAAATAATGGGTTTCAACTAAGACAAAACATAAATTCAAACA
>NW_015151263.1:174699-188683 GCF_000732505.1 Cyprinodon variegatus | reverse complement strand
TAATGAGATCAACCCGTTTTCAAACCGCTGTCTGTGCCTATTGGCCAACGCTCTGACCAATGAGCGCAACTCACTGTGACATAATAAGTGTTACAGAAAGCTGGTGGGGGAGTGTAAACAAACAGCCTGTCGTTAAAATGGCGAATAGGTCCTTCTTAAAAATAACTGAGCGTAGAGCCTCTTCGTGCTGACGTTTCAACGAAAACCCCAAGTCTAATCCTTCCAAAACTGATTCCAAAGCTGAGTCAAAAATCGCCATCAGAGCCAGCGGTCCTTCACACGTGACTATGCCAAAAGAGGGCCGCTGCAGAGGGGCTGCGGGTAGCCCTGGCTGCCCTTAGCCTTGGAGCTCCCCTGGGTGCCGCTGCCCTCTCAACTTCCGAATTTGTTTTTTTAAATTACACATCAAATTGGTAAATGGACCATATAGTGACACTTTAAAGTATAATATTCTCGCCTCAAATGATCTTAAAACGAACTTTAATTGAACAACAGAGAACAGAAAAGAGAACTTTTAACTTTCAATGGAGTGCTCCAGTGAACGCTGCTGCCGCCGCAGTGCATGCTACTGTTCAATAGTTGTTGCCATCTTTCTTGTTGTGATTTCTCCAGTGTCGTGCACCTTTTGTTGTCACGCCCTCAAAACCACGCCCGCTTTGCATCCAAAAATTCAAAAAACACATCTCTGCGTTGTGAATGGCCCACCAGTTCTAGGCCCTGGGGCATTGATTTTGGTCGCTGGCATGTGGGGATAGTTTATTAGGCTAAGCTTTTACCATCTTGCAGATCTCCGTTCTTATGAAACAAGATGAAGTTGAATGAATGTGATTGATTGTCTCCTTACAGGTGTTTGGATCCAGTTTCCGGCCTGGATCACAGCTGGCTTCAGTGAGTCCGTTTTGACAGACGCAGTCACAGGTGGATTCTTCCAGAACCCTGTTGGGCCCGCAGAGAGCCAGCAGACCTGAGTCCAGCGCTTCTGGAAGACAAAAAGTATTAAGAGAAAAAACGGTACTTCACATAAGACACCAAATGGAAAAAAAAAAGTCATTTTCAACTAAATTTAAGTTTATGATGGACCTTTTAAACATACCTGGGTATCTTTGACATCTATGATGACGTTAAGCTGAAAGCCTCTTAGGGTTAATTACTGTTTCTGAGGCGCCAGGCGGGCAGAACACCTACAGTGTCTGTTTTGGTTTATTACTCTAAATCTGCATGTTGAGACCTGAGTTTGAGAGCAGTTTACAGAGAAGGCAATTTGAATATGCACCCTACAGCATCAAAAATAGATATTCCAATCATGCAGTAAGTTAGTAAAGGTGTTGGGGCTGTGCGTGATTGTACAAGAGCATTACTACATTCCAGCTTCATTTGTATCAACACTGTGGTGGGGTGAATTTGTTTGAAACGATCTGGCAGTGCCATCATACTCCTCGTTTCACACGGATTGTCTCTGGGCTGTATCTGCGGGGCATGACTACAAGCTCGTCTAAAAGGCATGATTCATTTGGCTACATAGCTACCCTTTTTTAGGTGATTTATAAGGCGGTAAATGGATAAAAGTAAGTAGCAGTTTGCTGAGACGTGGCCAAATCTGCAATCAGAGGAATGATTAAAAGGAACCAGTAAACCTGCCTTATCACATCAGGATGGATGGAGAGGGTGTGGGAAAGTGTAAGAGCCGCAGCAAAGACGCCCTCTCTACATGTCAGCTGATTATTTTTGATTTCTTTTAAGGTATGCCAGAAAAATCCTTTTCTGTTCTATAATTGCAATAGAGACATGGAACTTAACTGGAGCGGCATGTTGATAAAGAAGTCTGAAGATTAACTCTTTTGTAAGAAGATTTCCAGTGTGTTTGGCTGGAAACAAAATAATATCACCTGATATCTACCGTGTATTTGTATTCAGTGATGATGTGCGGCAGTGTTTCTGCTGATACCATTAACACTTTGTACAAGAAAAAGACAAAAAATATTAAGTTTAGAGTTTTAGATTGGGATTAACTTTTAGCCACTAGGGGCGCTAGACCTGTAACTTTCAGGGCTTTTTTTCTTCCTCTGTGTTTTGGAGTGTGGCTGCAGACCACTTTGGATCTGACTGAAAAGTCATGGAGTTGCTTGTAAAAATGTCTGATCATTTTTAGCTTTTAGCTTAGATAGCTCATAAAGGAGATGCAATGATGCAGTTGAGTTTTGTAGCAGGGCAGCCTGCAGTGCTTTTATAGCTAAATTAACCCAATAATTGGTTTGAAAGTAACAGTTTGGCCAAAAATGCAGATTTTCCCGTTCTTTATATTACATTCTTTTTACTAACTATTTAGGGTGACCAGACATCCTCTTTTTCCTAGACATGTCCTACTTTTCATACCTAAAAAAATGTCCGGGGGGAATTTCAAAATCATCCGGGATTTTGGTCGACTACAGTGCGGCACGTAGTCGAAACACACCGGGCAGTCGAACTGAGCCGTCAGCTCCGTGGTTAGTTTCTGGCATCATTATATTAGTAAAGAGGCTCATAAATCTCTTTAAACAGAGAGAAGCAGATTTACTGGGATATGCAACATGCAATAAATTATATCTCCAAGTTTACCACAAATTTTACAAGAAAATAATACTCTAAGCTATATTTAAAATGCAGCATATCCAATTTTTTTCTGGATGGAATTGAAATTGCACTTCTAGAGATACATGATATATCAATTTTGGCATTGGACTTTGGAAATTTTTTTTTTTCATGCATTGATGTTTTGGGGCCCTATATTTGTAATGCACTAAAAGGCATCCCTCTAACATCTATAAATATTAATATCAGTGTGTGGTCTTGTGTTTTCAAAAATAGGAAAGCATTCAATAAATACATGTTTGAGCTCATTTTTGGAAAATTAGCCTAATGAAAGTGTAACTGTAGGTCCACCCGAGTATCCCCACCAACTTTCATCACAAAGTTACACCCTTGCGTTGTACACCCTAACAAACTCATTTACTTTGTTTAAATGGTGGCAGCTGACAAAATAAAAGTTGATGTATTTAATTTTTTCTTACAAATTTAAACTACAGAATAGGAAAACTTTATTTGCGGCAACTGGTAACAGGTATTCTCCTTTTAGGACCTTACTACCAAGCATTCCAATTTAACTACAAGAAAACACGTTAATAAATACAGATACAAAGCACATAAAACCAGATAAATGAAATCATGTCTACTTAAAACCTCTGAATTAAACTTGGGTTTTTAAGAATTTTAACTGATATATAGTAGATGTTTTTTCAGGTTGGTGGGAGCAGCTGGAATGAGTAATGAAAGGCTGAGCTGTTTCCTCTGTAATCAGGGTGGCCCTTCTCATCACAAAGAGATGTGCTGTAATTTGCTAATCTTATGACCTGGTTTATAATATGGTACTGTTTTGTTTTTCCCCCTTTTTTATGATCATGAGGAACCTTTTCCACGTTAAAATGTTAAAATTTCTTTCAAAGCATTAAAAAAATCTATCCACTCATCTCCTACTGCTAGTCTATCATGGTCAATGTCATTCACATTTAGGTTTTTTGGATCAATTATGTCAATAAACACGATTCCAGTGCAAAATAACATAGTTAATGAACATGATTTGGTAAAAAAAAAAATTATACTAAACGTGTGGGAGGTGAATATTTCTCCATGGGGATACAAAGTGATTTGTTTCCAAAGAAACCCTTCTTCCATATGGCTGCGGGATATTTTAGATAATTTAAATTTCGTATTGATTGAAATACGCTCAACTATTTTAGTGATATCAAAACCTGCCTCTTACTTAACCTTGGAGCCCAGTCATGTCAGACGTAACAAAAACAAATCAGTAACCTATGCTCTACGGCTAAATCTTTGTTTTTTGCTTTATTTTAATAACTGTGTCATCTTCACAAACAAGACAAAGGTTAGTCCTGGTTTTCAAAACCTTGACTTTTCTGTGTACTTGAATATAAGTTTTACACTTAAAGAAACTTTTGTGAAAGCAAGGCTGATGGCTGATCCTCATTTGATCTTTTAATAGGTTGTTTGTTTTAAGCATTTAGCCAAATCAACATGAGGAATAGACGTGCAGATCCATTCTCTGAACCTAAGAGAAAACATTTAGGGTTGAGCTGAACTTGATCTGTTGAGTCTAGCTCTCTTTTTCCCAATTTCTAGAATGTTATTAGAGGAGAAAAATGTTCTTTTGGCACTTTTTATATTCCCCTCTGTAGTAAGTGTCCCAGGCTCAAAGAATTGGGTAAAAAAAAATCTCACCTGTATGTTTCTGAGTGTAGCTCATCGTGTCGGCAGAGATGCACCCACAGTTTACGGGATCCCACAATGATCCTGAGGCACAGGGGAGTTCAGGAGGGGAACACCTGCACATCCCCAGACATAAAACAGTCAGACATGTTTGAACACAGCGCAGTCACTCAGGCACACAGACGTCAGCAGGTCGTCTTACTCACAGATAATCTGTAGCTGCTCGTCTTATGATGGAGTGGAGCGGCCGCTTGGAGAGGCAAGTGCACGTGGTGTGGTTGACAAACGTAACCATGACGACCGTTTGGTCCATCCTGGGTGGAGACAGCTCCATCAGCTGGAGGGGAGGAAGAGCAAAGAGGTTAAAGGAGTTTCTTGTCATTTTATCCAAACTGAAGTCTGTGTGAAGGGTGGCTCTGGTCAGGCGGTGCGGTTTGTTGTGAGATCGTGCAGCTGTGCGTGACTGTGTCCGCTGTATCCAGTAACAGCCTATTCCCCATGGAGCGGGGTGTGTGTGCTGTGGTCAGGCAAGAAACATAATTGGGAAGAATTGGTTTCAGCATGCAGATAGATTATGAAGTGTGAAAGCAGTGATGTACCAGATTTAATGTGCTGTTTTTGTTTTGTTTGTTGAAACGTTTAGTCCTTTCTAATCAAAAGAGATTTAAATTTCATGCAAAAAAAACCAACAAAATCTGGGAGAATAAAAAAAATATTTGTTTTAACATATTGATTTAATGATATAAAGTGAACGCTTCTTCCTAATTAAGTTGAATACATTTGCTTTAGTTTTACATCATCAATGTATGCATAAAAAAACAACACGAGGCCGAATGTCTCAAAGATCAAAACCTCACGCTCCATTCAAAAAAATTTTAGCTAACCCTGAATGTTTTATGACAAAACAACATTATACCAACATTCAGAGCTGGTCTGGTGGCGCTTTAGCATCTAAACTGAAAGAAGCTCAATGAACTGAAGGATTTAAGGTGGTCTAGTCAAAGTTTGCACTTAAATCTAATTGAGATGTGATGTGCCTTTTTACATGCTGGGAATTCTTCCAGCTTGGCTGGTTGAGTGAACTCTGCAGAGAAGAATAGAGATCGAGCGATATTATAGGCTGGTATGTGCATGAATTTGCCGATTAATTAGTGCATTTAGCAACCATGCCATTAGATCACGAGATTACGCCTGCTTGATCTAAAAACCAATGTTTCTTGTTTTACATTGAGTCGTTTGTAAGAAATGGTATCATTGTGTCTTTTATATCATGTAAATAGAGAAAAGGTAAAGTCAATATCAACTTTAAAAATCAGCAGCATGTATCAGTTGGATTGATTTAAAAATAGTTGAAACTATGGATACAATTTTGGTCTTATTGCTACAAGAAAAATGTTTTGTAAATGGAATTTTGAAACAGAAGAAAAAAAAAAACAAAAAAAAACGAGGTTTTGAGAATAGCTCTTTTCTTGGATTTTGTTTTTGTTTTTATTGGACTTTAATACTCTTGTAGAAGCAATTATGTATAAGCTCTATAAAAGAAGGGAAATGATGTGCATATGGGCATGTGTTTCACCGGAAAGGGCAAATCGGTTTGACTGCTTGGCGGGGAAATGCTGTCAACTCACAGCTGGCTGTTGTATAATTTTTTTTGTTTTGTAAGCAGCAAGAGTGGGAATAAATCAGCCTTTAAACAGCAAGAACAGCGTCTGGACATTTTCTGTTCACACCATCTAACCCTGGCAAAGCGCGTCAACCATAAGATTCCAGTTTAAAAACACTCCAGTGGCTTTAAGCGTCGGCTTAGCCCCTACAACTGTGATTAAGGAAGAATGTAATCTATAAAATGCAATCAAATACAAGGATATATTTGAAAACATGAATTCTGAAAATGTCAAATTTGTAAGAAACATTAGAAAAATATAAAAAAAATAGAAAAGAACAGCAAAGCTACTCTCAAAACCTTTGCAATTTCTAGATTACATTTCTTTTCATATTATTTTTCTCAAATTTGAATTAAAATTTTAGATTAAAATGCAATCAAAAAATGCAAGTGTTAAAATTCTTATCTGAAAACGATGAAAAAAATATTATTTTTTTAATGGAAGTTTCATTTTCGGATAGCATTTTATTTTTTTTTTTTAATAACAAAACACGTTTTCTGATTTCAACTATAATCGAACAAAATTCCCTCCATACAGAACATCGTCCAGATGTAAAAGTCCCTCTGCACCTCAATCTTCCTCACCGTCTTATTAACCAGACTGTAGCTGGTATTGGTGCAGTAGAAAGCCTCGTTCCCGCAGCATCCGCCACAGCGATGCAGCGCCACGCAGCGAGGGACATGTAACTGACCCGTGGATTCTGGGTACTCTTTGGCCACCTCAACACACACCTCCCTTGGCTGGCATTGTATCCTCTTTAGCTCCTCCAGAATTTCTGTGGACAGGGTCAATAAGTTAGAAAACAAGTGTTTGATTTTCCAAAGCACTAACGCCACTTTACTCTTTACCTGCTATATTTCCATCATCTTTGTAAAGAGGCTCTGCCCGCAATGGGACCCACAAGTCGTCGTCGCCGGGGCGGGCTAAAGGGCTCACCGAAGAGGTTGAAAAAGAGGTGGAAGGGAAAGAGGAGGATGAGGCGTGCCATGATCTTTTCCTCATGCACTGCTGGATCACGCTGTATTCAGGGTAGAAGAACTGCAGGAGCTGGTCCATGTTTGTTATCTCCAAATTGGACTGGTCATCGGTCTGTGATGGAGCCTGGAGACGTTGAGAAGACAAAAACACGATGGACTTTTTTTCATATGAACTTAAAACTTTTCACCCTTTTTTTACAGATAAAAAAAGTAAGATTTTTGCACAATTTTGAGGACCAGAATTGTTTGGATTCAGGTCTGAGCTTTAACTAGGCCACTATAACACATGACAATCAAGATCAATAGGTTCCCCCACCTGAGGGCGGATCTCTGCAGCTTTTAGTATTGCTTGTATCAATGCTAATCTTCTATTAATGCTAATCGCTCCCTTGGTGTTAATTCAGGGGGTTTGTCACATTTTGATGTCTCGCTCTGAGCTGTTTGGTCGTTTTAGAACCTAATTCTGCTTTTAGGCGTCAATAGAGGCTACATGCTGACCCATCTGCTGTGTTCCTTGGTTTCACTGATCAACTGTTGAGAGGGATTTTATTTAATAGTACTAAAGTAGTTGGGGTGAATCCAAATAGACACCATGCTTTGTAATTGTTTTGCATATAAAAAAATGTAAATGTGTAATTATTTCCAAATTTCTATAAAATACAATTTTATTGCCATTATATGAAATGGGAAAGAAAATGGGTTAGAGTACTATTGGAATGTAAACACCTTAAGTAAACTCCTTTTCTCACAGGTTTTAATGAACAGTTCTGCCGTATGGTTTATTTGTTGTAGTAAAACTGTTAGATACGCCTGAGTTTAAATATTCAGGCTCACTGCTTGTGCAAGATAAACAATAAATACCTGAGCTACAAATGTGTTGCAACATGTCGCTGTCGGCTACTGTTGGTAATTAGGAGCACTTCCTTTACCTACTTTTTGTTTTTGCTTAAAAAACCCGATTTTTTTTCCATATTAGCTGTTTAAATCAGGTGAGTTGGAATCTTTATAACGCCTCTTAAGATGTGATCAAAGGTTCTAACTAAACAATCCGCCCTTATGACAAGTCTGCAGCCAACTTGTCGCCTCGTTAAAAGGAACCAACCAGAGCGTGGATTATTCTCTGACATTATTAATAGAATGTCAGTAGATTTCACACAGTAAATCAGATTCCACGGTTGACATTATCTTTCTGAAGCCTTCCTACTATATGTCACAACCACAAATGATTTTTCCCCCCTTGTGACTAAAGGAAGACTTGTTTCCCGTCCGCAGGGCAGCAGTAGATGTGAGATAGCAGAATAATTGTTTAACGGAGCGGGTAATGGAAGCTGCCATATCAGCTGTGGGTTTCGATATGTCATGGGACCTCTCTTGTCTTTTGCAGTAATATGAGAGGCTGTTTAGGTTCACATGCGGAGAAGAGGCCAGCTGGCACAGCTGGCATTTTCTAAACAGAAACCAGATCCCTGCTCTGTTATTTATCTCCTCTTGTCTCCTACTCCCACATTTTCTATTGCAACATATTTCCTTCTTATCAATATTTGTTTTTCTTCATTGCTGTGCTCCATTTTATTCATAATTTCACAAGCATTCTAAAACACACCCTATAAAACCTCCACTATAATAATAATTAGATGCATCTCTATGCTTTTGGCTCACAGCTGAGACTAAAAATGAAAATTTATGCAGCAACTGATGTTAGTTGGAAGTGAAATAAAGATCAAAATATGGCCTTACTGTAAAGTATGCTGGTGGATCTATGATGCTGTGGTCCTGTTTGTCTTGAGAGAAATGACATGTAGATTTATGATTGTCCTTCCAACATAATGGTATAAAACCTTTGATGATAAAGGTTACTGCAGATCACAGGTTTGCATTGGCCTTCTAAGGTTGATTGTGTTGACAGTGGCCTGAAGGCCTCCTCAGGGGACAGACTATGGACTTCCCTTGTTTACTGGCTGTAATTTCCTTTACCTTTTAAATTCATTCCAGTGAAGGCGAGAAGTGCAGACTCGCTAGCGCTGCAGCCGTCAGCTGTTTTAATTCAGCTGGAGATTATAAACGTGTCAACGGGATTTATGAGCTGGTTGATAATCTGATCCCAGGAGCTCGACTTCTTGTGTAGCTTTTATGTTGGGTGTTACTGAAGGGTCGTAATTCTAATTGTTCGGTGACAGTCATGAAGAAACATCTTCTGTCTGAATAGATTATATCATAAATGAGCTTTTTATTTTTTTATTTTTTTTAGGATTAATTTCATGAGGAAATCCTCCAATCTAGGAAAATAAACCATGGATATGAGAATTTTTTTTGCTTATTTAGAACTTGTGCTTAAATGTTTCAGATACTACTGATAAGAAATCAAGCCAAAAGCATTATATGTCCACTGCCATGCCTGGTGGTTTGCACAACAAAACATTTTAATCTAAATAAGCCAAGTTTTCTTTAAATAAGTGCATTTATTCTTGAATTAAGCAGGTAAATGAGACACTTTGCCAATGGAATAAGATAATTTGCATTTAAAAAAAACAAAAAACAACTGCAGTTTCTTAATTCCTACTCCGATTAAGGGTAAATAAACTCCTTTTAAGACATTTTTACTCATTTTCATAAAGTTTTTGCAGTTCCAAATCAAAATGTTTCTCCGGAAACTCACTGATATCTATATTATATCACTTTGACATAATCTCCAGCATATTTTATTGTATGCTTAGTATAACAGCTGGATTTACGGGAGGGAATATAGGGAAATGCTCTAGTTAATTCTCGATAGTTGGCGAAAGTCCAGTTGCCTCCCATTTATGCCGATTTGTGGCTGAGATGACCCAGATAAATGAGAATTCACACAGGTATATAGAGTAACTAATCTTTAAAAAAAATAAAACCTGTGGATTCTCCATTTTTAAAAAAATATTTTATTTCATGAAATAAGGTGCCGCTGCTACATTTGTGTGGTTTATGCTCACAAACCGTACCAGGCTTCACTCCTTCAATGTTTTGGAAAAATTTCAGACTTTGACTTTAAAGGAATAATAATCAATTCTTACATCATAAATGTTCTATAATGATCACAAGTTTTAAGGTTAGAACACTAAGTTTCGCTGAAAACCAAAGCACACGTCGCCTCTATCAGAGTCTTTGGTTTTAATTGAGTTGATGATATTTAAGGCTTTCAATTTAACAGTGCGATCCAGTCTTGCAGATTAGTTGTGGCTTTCCTTCTAAGTTTGCGGCTTTGGCTTGTTTTTGAGATTTTTTTTCTCCAGAAAATCACCAGTGAACCAGTGTGATTTGAAACATTTAAGCTTGTTGCTTCTGAAATATTATCTGCTGCATCTCCCTAATGCATCCATCAGTGCTTAATGGCTTCTTTTTCAAAAGCACTTTTGTTTCTGGGTGTTTTATTGTTCAACCAAGGCATATTATTGAATCTATATTTCTGAGGTCTGGGTGTGTTTTAGAAGCAGAGCTCAATACTGGTTTATAAGAGCTGATATTAAACTGTTTTATAGTGGAATAAACTGCATATGACATAATGCATTGGAGCTCATAGTCTTCGTCTGGTTCCTTTCATGTTTCGTCCTTTATTTTTTTAATTATTGAACGATCGCATGACATGAGGTCATGGTTCTAGGACTCTGCTGTGGTGATGCAGCAGCTACTTCTCATCCAGCGCTGTGGGGTGTGTCCAACATTATGCACTGTTGGCACAGAGACGCAAATATTTACACACACCCAAACACACACCCATATATTTATCACTCAGCCTGTTTCCCATTAGAAATAACATGTGTTTGAAACTGTTTAGATTTACACAAGAGGCTTAAACTGGATGCTCACCTTAATATGTGTGGTTGAAATATGTTGAAGAAGCGGAATTGTGGGTTAAGATCCCTTCCTTCAGAGGTACGCTCTGAGTTACTGACAGAGCTAACTAAGTACAAATACTCCATTACTTATATTTCTTCCTACTTCTGATTTCTATTCATTATATTTTCACACAAGTATCTGTACTTTCTATTCCTTAAATTTTAAAATCAAACGTTACTCGTTACTCTTGGCTTTGGTTTAATGTTTATAAAAATGTATTTTATATCATCCAATGCACATCAGATAAGTGGCGCCATCCACATCTAGTGAAAACTAGTGTAACTGGATGAGTCATATAACGCAAACACTCATTGGTTAGCTAAAGGAAATCATCAGAAGCAAGCAGGTGTTCAAACCGCAAACGTGAATTGTCTATGCCATGCTATTCAGATTCAGAAAAAAGATGTTGAAATGTCTGAAAGGTCGGACACAGGCGAGAGCGTGTCGGGAGATGGAGACAAACAAGACCTCCCTCATCCTTGGCCCTATCTCAAAGAATTTTTAGAAATAGTCGAAAAATTGAGCTTTCGCTTCATATAGTGGCATCTGGCTGTTTTTTTTAAAGGTTACTTTATACTTTTGTACTTTCAGTAGTTTTTGGAGCACATACTTTTTCACTTTTACTTGAATAAAGAGGTCAAGTTGATACTTCAAGTTTTACCAGAGTGTTTTTAAAACACACTTCTACTTGAGTAACAAGTGTGTGCACTTTTGACACCACTGGTTACTGAGAATCCAGGCAGATTCATGGTAGTAAGCTGAGATCTTTATCTGTCAATCTCTACTTTTATCTTCCCCAGGAGCTCCTTTTCCTGTTTTTTTTTTCTTTTTGTTTATATATATATAAACAAACTTCTAGATAAGGATGCCTGTAAAAAAAAAAAAAAATTCTCTCTATCCCACCTGTTTAATGAGCACCAGAGGAGCTGATGTTATCATTACTGTGTGATTTCATGCTTGTTGACTCTTAAGGAACATTAGTCCTGAGCACCAGTCTAAGGAATGCCTTCTAGATTTAAGCCTGGATGGAATGATGCGGTATTCTTTGGAAAAGGGTGGATTCTGAGTAAAAACAGCTATGTTTTATTAAAAAGTAATTTATAAATCGAAAGGCATTTTTTAAAAGGCTACTAAATGGAAAGTTATGTCTCAATCCTAATAAAATGAACGTACTGTAACAGCCTGCAGGGTTATGTATACTGACTTATATCCAGCAAGGAAGAAACAGAAGCTGTGTTTCTATTACAAAAAAGACAAAACTGTCAATATCATAACAAATACAATTAAAATGTCTCATAAAGACATTTGTATACATCATAACTCTGATAAAATTAACATAACAGCTATGAGATATAGCTATATTTCAGCCAAAACTCCAACTACTTCTGGTCGTCGTCTTCATCTTTGCAAGGCAGAAAGGGGCGTGGTTGCAGATCAGGTGATGCGGGAAAGGGGTTCGCTTTGCAGTTTTGCAAAATAGACGAATTATGAGATGACTGAAAAACTACCTTACTGAAGCGTGAAGTTTTAATTTAAAATGTGAGCCTTTTCAAAATCGCAGTGTTAATTTATTTTCGTAATTAGAATTTGCGTAAGTCGATTCTTAATGGAAACGCAGCTCGAACCGTCTTCCTCATACCTTTCTGTTTTGTCTTCTAGAGGTCTTTAGGTAACAGAGATGCTTTCCAGTTTTTTTCTATATATTGTTTATCTGTCAGTCCCAAGATGAAATAACTTGCATTAAATTAGACATTGAGATTATTTATACTCTGCCGACTATTGAGGAATGTGAAGTTTTCTGTCTGTAATTACAACTGTTTCCACAAGAATGACAACTCGGCCCCTTGCAGTTTATTTTCTGCATGTTGAAATGATGAAAACCTCTTTAAACATCTATTTAAAGAGAACACAACTGAGATGATTAGACCCAGGTGAGAGTGGAGGAGGTTTTAAATACAACTTCAGTCAATGTTTAATGATTTTAGATCTGTTTTATTAATTAAAAAATGATATCGTTTATGTTGGGTCTTTTTAAAGGAGCTTTTAGTGTTACGTTTTTGCTTTAAGAAATTTGAATTGTTAGACTGATTCCAACTCTTCATTGGTTTAAACCTAAAGAATTTATTGCAATATCACAATCCTTAAGCATGGCTGAAATGATGGATTGGATGGTTTGGTTGGAAACCATATTTCAAGTGCAAATCCTTTAGACTCTGCATGGTTGGATGGTTTCCGCTCTGCTTCTTATGCCCACAAACACATTTCAGTCACTGAGAGGCTAAAACTCAAGAAAATATTAAGGAATTCGCAAATATTAATTAAAATGTGAGTTAAACATAATTGTTTTCATTTTTTTTTTTTTTTAATAAAAGTATTGTTATATTTATGGAGCCCAAATTGAATATTTGTTGGTTTTCAGTTTGCTGCCTAATGATGATACTACAGCCACCGTGTTTCACAGCTCTAAATACTTTCTAATGAAAACATTTTATGTGTTGCATCCCATCTTTGTTCATTTCTTTTTTTTCATGCATACATTTTTTTTCCTATTCTATTCTATCTTCCTTTAGTCATTTTTTTCCAGTATGTATATTTAGTTATTTGTGTGTTGTTTTCAGACGTGGGCCCTTTGAAAGTTAACCTGTTTGGCTTTGATCTAGATTGTAAATCTTATTTCGGTGTGTCAGGATTTTAATAATGTTTTGGAGTAAGAAAAAAACGGTATTAATAGTTTTCCCTCTTAAATCCATCTACTACACCATTGCTGTTCTCCTAATATTGGACTGAAATAGTTCTCTCTATAGAAAACCTACTCTTGGTTCAATGTTGATCTAGTTGGACTGATCTTTACTAACAAACATTTTCCAGTTGGGTTAATCCTTTATAGGGCGCTCAGTGAAATGCTTAAATTAAAATTTCCAGCGAATAGTGTTATTGGAATCCTGGACCAGACCTTGTTACCTTTGTTACATTCAAAAAATATGGATGTTTGATGGCAAAAATGTCAACGTAATAACAGGAAACCCTAACTTGCCCCAATATATGAAGAAAGATAAAAGTTCTTCTATAAGAAATTCATGAAAAACACTGAGAGTGAAAGAAACACATTTTTTTTATCCAACATAACCTTAGAGGCATTAATGCTGATACTGACACTTATATTTTTTGTTTGTATACCACACTAAAACCACCCCCCATGGACAATACACGCAC
>NW_015151263.1:171536-174121 GCF_000732505.1 Cyprinodon variegatus | reverse complement strand
ATAAAGGGTTAAGGATCCCTCTGACCAAAGTCTTCTTTCAGGTTTTCTTTTTAATGCTTTACTTGTGGAGCTGTGGGGAAATCTCTCCTGGTTTGTGATTCTCCTAATTGAAGACTGCCTGTGTTGTAATTTGTTCACTCAGGGATTTTTCCAATCTAAATATGTCTTATCTGCCTCAGATAGCACTGAAGTTATTTAATAATTTTTGCCTTAGTGCTCCTAATTAATGAAAACGAATCCCCCCTTATAAAACTTATACCAAATCTGAGTTTAAAGATAAATGGAGAAGTGTTGGCTTACCTCTGTGCCCCTGTCTGGACTCTGATAATAGTTCATGTAGTCTTGTCCTGAGCACAAATAGCTGAAGTTAAGCATCCATAGGAGCACAGCTGGTATCCACATAGTGAGGGGATGGAGAGGGGGAGAGGGAGGAAGTTGGTGAACTTAACGTGAAGACAGGAAGGTGAAGGAGTCTGAGGTGGAGAGGAGGGAGAGGAACAGGAATGTTATGACAGATTAGGCTCCTCTTCTCCTTCTATCCTGGGACAAAGTTGCTTCTCCCGTGCAGCTCGTTGGATTTGTGGAAAACACCTGAATAAATCATGTTGAAGAAACCTTCTCCTCTTACTTCAGTCAAGCACAGTTCGGAGGTGGTCTCCGCTCAGACCCGGCTTCTCCTCTCGCCGTGCTGCTTCTCCATTGCTGCTGTTATGACGACAGGTGTCCCTCTGGATTTTGTCTTCACTTTGTATTTATATCTACGGCGGCCTTCAACTTGAATGGTCTCTTTCTCCTCAGCCTCCGATTGTCCTCGTCTGTCTCCTCTTGTCCTTGTTCACCTCGTTTTCTTTCTTTATCTGTCTGTTGCTCCTTCCCTTCACGCAGCAGCTGTGCAGATTATCGCTGCCCTTTTTTATCTGGCTCCTGTTTCTTCTTTCAAAGCCCTCAGGGCAAATCTCTTTCTCTCCCTCTTTTCTTTTTTTTTAAAGCTGTCACAACTTCACGGCCAAGCTCTCTGATCTTTAGAAAAGTATTTAAGAAGAAAAGGAAATGGAAATCCTGTTCATAGATTGAGTTGTTTTCAAATGAGTCCGTTTTTTTCCCCCAAGTGTTGGGTTCTTGTCCAAACAGAGTGAAAGCGCGTCCTCCTCACAGGCGTCTCGCTGGAGTGAATGAGGGGAAAATATACAAGAATGGAAGGCTTGTATTTGGTGGGCGGGATGAGGGATCTGAGACGCATGGGATTTGTGCTCTTCAGCTGATTATACTGCCCCTTTTTTTATTTCCTCTGAAATTGCAGGTTATGAGGAAAAGCAAAGAAATCAGATTCACTGGAGCAGCCTTAAAAAAAAAAACTCCCATAATTAGAAACTGTCATAATGTGTTAACTTTTGGCTTTAAATCAGACGCATCTTACCGTGTGGGAACTGAAGCCAGAAATTTAGCTCCCACACCTGCAGCTCAGACCATTTTCTCCCTACACTTCATCTAGCCCCATCTTTGTCCTCTTCCCTTCCCCCTCTCACGTTCCCCCTTATTCTTTCTTCTTGTGGTCCATTCAAAGTCCTAAAAGACTTACTTTGCATACCTTCTTAACTATTCCGCCCCAAGGCTTTGAGCATTTGTCTGTATATTACAGCCGAGGAGGAGGGGAGGAGAAGCTGAAGCCTACATCTTTATGTCTAAATGTAAAACAAAAAGACTGCAAGACAACCCAGTGACAGACAAATGCAAAATAAATCATACAGCCAGACAGAGATGGGTTAAATAAGAAAACAGGAAGAAATAAGAAAAAAGGCCGACAAGGAGGAGAGAGAGGTGTGTCTGGGAAACGCTCGAATGAGAAAACATCCGATTTTTGGGCCAGTCAAAGCCAGCCTTTTTTGACGCAAACACGCCACGCGTACACGCTTTCATGCACGCACACGGTGGCAAGTGTCTGCATGCAGCGTGCTCGCTTTATGTGTTGAGATCTGCATGGTAGAAATCCACATTCCACTCATTGCTCTCCCCATTTCATCATGCAGACTCAGAGATTGGAGATGAAAGGAAGGGAATTCATCATCCTATTCAAAGAAAAGAAACCGCTGCTGTAGAGGTTTACTTAATTTGAAAATAAATCTGGCTGAAAAATATTTACATACAGTGTTTGAAAAGATGAAACCCTATTTTTTTTTTTCCCTCATCGTCTGCCATTAAATCAGACTTGTTGGAGTGGATGAAACTGGAGCGCAGATCTGGTAAAGATTTAGACATGAAGCTTTCTGGTGAGCGAGACGACTTGGACCCAGAAGTTAGATCAGCTGGAAGCATATTGATCCAATGTTATAGAGATAAATGAGCGCTCCTGGAAACTCCAGAGCCTTCTCCAGGAGAGATGCTGTCATATTGATGAAGCTGGTTCTTCTGCCTGTCTGAGAAAAGGCAGCTTAGGAACTATGCAGGGAGAAGAAAAAGTTAGGCTCGGAACTTTTTCCACCACAACCTGATTAACAAGGATTAACATATAACTCAGTATGATTTTATATATATATATATATATATATATATATATATATATATATATATATATATATATATATATA
>NW_015151263.1:164715-168711 GCF_000732505.1 Cyprinodon variegatus | reverse complement strand
GGCCATCTGCCGAGGCCAACTAGGGTTCAAGGAGACAGAAGTGGACAAAGAAACTAAACAACATCATTTCCTCAGCAGCAGATATGTCTCCCTGTGCATCGAACAGTACGACCATTGTGCTCCTAAATGACGCCTCGGCTCCTTTGGGAAACAGCAGTGGTTGCTTCTTATCTTGACCTGATGTGAAGGATGTTCTCCTGCATGCTCCACTGAAGTCATCTTGTTTTAGCCTCGGCTTAGAAGGCCTGCTATATATAACCACGGCCTCACAGCAGCTACGTATATATATTCAAAGCTGCAAAAAGCAAACTGGCAGATTTAACTTTTAACTTATCTTAACATAAAATTAAAATGAAACCATCCTGATTTTTCGTTGCATCTGTTCAACTCTTTCTCTGGATTTGACTTTGTGTGGCTACAACATCTAGAGATGACAACATAAATCAGAAGCCAGGGTAGATTTGCTTTGGCAATACAATAACTGCTTTAAAATGCTGTTCTTTCAACACCGCTGAAGATCTTTGAGACGATTTAGTAATTGACTGCTCTGTGGATTCAGTGTAATCATGGCTTAAGTTTTATATGATCCAGACATTCAATTATACCTGTGATGCCAGCGAGTAACTGGTTGGAAGTAGCAAGAAACAAATATTTGTTTAATATGGGAACAAATAATCCTAAAATCCCACTGTAGCTTTCCTCACATCCAGTGTCGTAACAATCCTCGTTTTATCTCAGTGCATTCAGGTTCGTTAAGCAATCTGGCTTTTTGATCCAGAAATGATGATGGATGATGTTTAAATTCTCTTGTTATTTTAAATTTACCTCCATTTCCTGCAATATGCAGCAGTTAGTGGATTCAAAAGGATTCCTTAACCTGAAAAATTTATACAAAGGGATTTTATCAAAGCTCAGAACTGGTCCGTGCTTATTCAGGAGGCTCCTCTCATTTGTTCTCAAACTATGCTACAGGTAACACGGATTAAGCAGAAGTAAATATAATAGGAACAAGCTCAAACAACCTTGTTTTTTAGATTTTAAACACACATAATGTCCTAAATAATTTTTATGTATTTAATTAATAGAATTAAAATGTATAACACAGAGCAGCGGGTAGCACCTTGCAGCAAGAAGGTTCCGGGTTCGATTCCCGGCCCGGGGTCTTTCTGCATGGAGTTTGCATGAAAGTTTGTTTGTCCTGTTGTCTCTGTGTTGCTCAGGGATAGATTGGCGACCTAGGTTTGTTTTACCCCGCTGTCACCCATTTACAGCTGGAGATAAACACCTGCACCCCTCACGACCCCAGCAGGCATCAGCGTGACGGAAAATGCATGTATGGATGGTTGTAGTTAGCCAATATGGTGTATTAAATACGACTTAGACAAAATAAGTGAAAAACCTTATTAGGGATTCACTGACAAGGATTGAATAGAAACCAAATAATATGTTGGTATGAATTTTTGGTGTAATAAGGCTTACTGTCTTTTGTTTTTCATTATTAAGGTGTGAAAATTTGAATTTCATTAATAAAAAGATATTTGTGCAAAAAAAAAAGGATCATCATGCATCATAAAACATCAAATAATCAATTACTTCACATTAAGTATAAAAGCACTGATATAGCCTTTTTTTCAAATTAAAGAAGGAAAAAATAACGAAGCCCCTCCCCTGCTCCAGTGTCTTTAAAGTGGGTTCCACTTCCTGTTGGATGAAGCACACTCAGGCTGTGTCTTCTAAGGATGCAGTCTACTTGGACTGGATCCTTTTGAAGTCCTTGAAAATAAGGAGACCGGAAGAGTTTTGGCTGTAATTCAAACAGGTCTAGCCTTTGCCGATTTTAACAACCGTACGCTCTGTCGCTTAGCAACCATGATAGTTGACACACAAAGCAGGAAAAGAATGAATACCAAACTTTTTAAAACTCTTTTTTTTTTTTTCTTTTTTTATTGTAAAGTGAACAAAGACTTCACTCATGTGAATCCAGAGTGGAATAAAGGTGCCAACCACCGGGAGCATGAACAAATAAAAGCCAATGTAATGATAGAAACCTTAGTCAGTTAAATAACAAGCTGCTATTTTCAAATATTACTGTAAAAATGTCCATAACTGTATAATGGTTATTTTATTCTCCAGGTGCACAGTTTATATTGTTAAAAAACTTTGCAGTACAGTATTTTATTGTTTATATTTTAACTCTACACTGTTATGTTATTCTTATACATTTTTCTAAAGTCCACATTTGTGTGACCATTTTCAATAATCTTTCTGCTGCTGTAAATTTGCCCATTGTGGGACAATAAAGATATTTTCTATTATATTCTAAAAAAGGGGTAAAAAGATCTAAGTAAATCTATACAATGTATGTATAAAAATAAATCTGCAAAATCTCTAATATTCAACAACAAAAAATACTTAGTTAAGCAAATTGTGCAAAACAGCAATAAAAAAAATTACTATGACGTATATGTCCTTTGAATCTGGCCTTCGAGGGAAACATCCCATGAACTTGAACAAAGCAAATATCTCATAGCACCATTTATTATCAGTCTGTGACTTTGTAAATGAATAAACTAAGCTATATAATTCATATTGAAAAGCAGATTAAAAGAAATATTACTAATTCTGTTCGTACTTATTCCATGCAACCATGATTTTCATTAATTGATGTCTCCCTCAATGTTAAACCACAATGGAAGAGAATTATAAAAACTTAAGAAGTTGAGACTATAATCTATAACAAAGGATGTTAACTTCACATTTAGACTAAAGTCTGTGTTGATAAACATGTCAAACATTGTAATAAAGCATCCTTATAATGTAATGCAACTTTTTACTCAATCAAAACTATTCATTGGTCATTGTTCCCTGGTGTATAAGGCCTTAGCCGAAAGGTTTCTGTTTCTGGAGCTCAGGGAGGGAACACAGCCCACTCCCCTCCCCTCCCCACCATAGTGGGACATATCTTGACCCAGGCCAAAGGATCTGAGCCCTTTATGGTTTTATGACAAAGCTACATTTCTGCTGCACTGGTACCTTGCGGTTGCAAGCACACCCACTTTTCCACCAGATCCTATACAATTTCTCCTGTCTTTTTATTTTCAATATGCACCCCTGATGTTGGCAAAACAAGAAGTCTTTTTACTCCAGAAGGAATTGGATGAGCTGAGGGAAACATTCAGGAAAGGGTTGAAAGACAAAGAGTTACCCACTACACCACCATGAGAACAATAATACTCCAACCACCTCTCCTAGGACACCTTTTTGTTTTTGGTATCTGTAATTATTAACAATACCTAGGTAGATGTCTTGTCAACCTTTCACTTTTCTTTAAACTCTACCTTTTTGCCTTCAAAAGTCTGTTCATGTTAAAATTTAAGCTCATCAATATAACTTTGAATCTTTCAGCAGATGTTGTGCAGTTTCATTACACATTTGCACATTTCTTGCATTGTGCTATGAGTTCTTACTTTTCAATATGTCTTAATGAACAGTTGATTTCCACACTTTCACCAACAGTAAGGCGCAGCGGGTGGGGGGCACCATTATTATATTACTTCTGAAATGTAGCAATAAAATATCTAATTAAGGTTTTTCAACCAAACTCTTCATCTTTGTAAATAAGTACATTTCCATGAATGTTTCCACGTTTAAGTCCATTACTCCATGATTATGTGTGATATGTGATCTGACAGCCTTCTGTAGGCATCAGTTACTCATAATAAGAGATAAAATGACTAATTAACACAGTGCAGTTTTCTAAATGTGTCCTTAGTAATAGTGCTTAACAACTTTTCAACAAGTATGTGTAACCTCAGTACACGCTTTCATATAGTGTGGTTCGATTCTGCGTTGTGTTAATGATGGCCAGGAGACAGGGTGAGTTGAAATGTTTATCTGTGCAGAACAGAATAATAACGATCAGCGATCAGGCTCATCACAGCCGGTACAGCACCTTGCGCCCATCTCTCATGAACTGGCAACGAAATGTCCGAGTTC
>NW_015151263.1:160285-163495 GCF_000732505.1 Cyprinodon variegatus | reverse complement strand
ACATAACACAAAAATTAAAAATAGAATATACAGTAGTAGGTGGAAATATAGAGCTACACACTCATGTACAGTAGGTGGCGGTATGCAGCTATAAGTTGTTTGCTATCCGCCAAGAAGAAGAAAAAAAAACGCCATCTTGTAGTGCCTCCACCTGTGCGCTAGGTGGCGGTGCAATCAGTGAAGGAACCTTCAGACACAGACATGCGGATGTTATTTGGTAGAAAACAGCCGACCACGTGTTTTAATGAAATAAACACATTTTCGCGTCCGCTTTAGACATTAACACCAACACCTCTGGACTATTTATTTTTCATTCAACATGTGCAGTAATTATCCCACGCCGCTTTACTCCCACGCTGGACGCGGAAGCTTCCAGGATGTGTACGAGCCTGCAGAGGACTCCTTTCTGCTGATTGATGCCCTGGAGAAAGATGCAGAGAGGCTGCTGCACATGAGGTGCGAGTTTCTAATACTGTGTTGTTCCTTTATGAAATGATGATCCTTAAATAAAACAAAAAATGTTTGCAGCCCCTGCGTGTGTTTGGAGGTGGGCTGCGGGTCTGGGGTCGTCTCTGCATTCCTGGCATCAGTGGTTGGACCTTCAGCTCTCTACCTGTGAGTTATTCTCATTAATTAATCCTTGCACGCTTAATTACTTCTTAAAATACGTCACTTCTACAAATATCTATCAACCATTGATCTCTACAGATCTATACAACCTGAAAATCTCTAGGTTTTCAGAGGAATTAACTGAAACAAAGTGGTAAAGTGTGTTTTTTTTATATCACAGTAAATGTTACTGTGTAAAAATAAGTGATCTGTAGTTATGTGGAAAAAAAATTCACCCAATATACATTATTTTTTTTATATTTTGGTGATTTTCAGAGAATTGAAGTAAAGCAGAATGGGCCGTACTAAAATACTTGCATCTTAAATATACTGTAAATTAAGATTTTCACAACTTTGTTTATTAATTATAATCTGCAGTTCAAATAACATAACAAATGGGGAACTAATAAGTTATTATTGGAATACTGACATAAATACAGGAACCAGTGCAATCGAATCCTGTGAAAACTACACTGTGTATGAATATTTGGTAATAGGCTAAGGATTAAAAATCTTAAGTTATTGTCTTATTAGTTTTTTATTTTTTTTAAATTGACAAAACAGCTAAACTATGCAGACCTTCTAAGAGGCTGTAGATTCTGTAAAAACTCTCCATGACACAAGACAGCACTTCTGGGGATGTTTGATTTTGGTAGATGTGATAGAAATTAAGTTTTTAAACATATTTAATGGACCTAAATAAGATAAATAATAATAAAATGAGAACATCCCTCTGGTTCCTCTTACATAAATTCCTAGATAACTGAGTTGTTCTGCACATCCTCTCTAAATTGGGTTAATCTTGGCAATGGTTATTTTTCTATTTGTGGACCTCCTGTGGATTTGTGAGGCAAACCTGAAAGCTTTAAGAATTTAATTTAGCCTATTGTTGGTTTAATTAGTCCTAAAATCCAACGAGAGATTAATAAACTAAACTGAGTATTAATTATTTAACTTGTGAGCAAAAGGTGGAGTAAAACTGGGACTAAATCAGATGGATAAACTAGAGCAAACAAGGAGTAAAACTCAGTAAAAAAGCACTGAATGTAGAGAAAACAAACCTTTTTGATTTGAACCTTCACTTCAGTCTCCACAGTGATAATTTAAGCTAATTGCTGTATATGTTATTCATATTTAGGCAAGTGCTAGACTGCTTAAAATCTTCGTAAATTTACAAAGTGAATTATCTTAGTACAGATAAAGTAAGATAAAATTAAAATGACATACCTCGTTATAATTTCTCAGAAATCCTGGTATTTTTTTAATATCTGGCGCAGGTCCCTCACCTCGGCAGCGGTCAGCACATTGAATAGGTGGGCTGGTGCAAAAATACTGCATATGAACCTGATATGTCCTCATGTGTTAGCACTAATGTTGTGTTGAAAACGCAGACAGGGTTTTTATCATTATGGTATTTTTATATATATAAATAAGTGAAATGGAGTTGAGTTTTAATGTCCGTCGTATTTTAGCATGAGAAATTGGGGATAGGGAGTGTGAGTGTGTGAAAACACTGAGATGCGTGAGTCTCACACCCAGTGGGTGAGAGAGGACAGCCCTTTCTCTATTTATTCATTGGATCGCTGATAGACCGAAAAACATGAAGTCACCTGTCGCCATCTTGGTACTCCCAACTTTCACAGAGTCATGCCCTAAAAATGCCTGTAATGTGATGTAACCACCATAACAATGTAATAGATACATGTATCTCAAATATACATAATCAATTTAGCACTTTTGGCACATCAGATAGTGTGTGTGGGTGTCTAATATTCTTAATATCTGACTGCAGTATTATTATACTCCATTAACACACAAATGTTGTGATGGATTTGTGTTATGTTACATAATTTATAAACTTTATGCTGAATATTCAATGTTCCATAGTTCCATAACTGATGCTATAGAACAGCATGTTTGTGTCAATGTGATGACTTTATCTTAGTTTTAAAAGCCTGTGGCGCCCTGAAAATGAGAGCATTATCATTGTTCGATGTTGTAGAGCACGTATTGTTTACATTCCGACTGGAGTACCAATATGGCGGCTGGTGACTTTACAACACCATGTACTGCGTTCTGCGCATGCGCAAACAGATATACATCCAGGTCTCCATAAATAATGTAATTATGGTACTAAAACTACTTATTTCTATCCATAGCACACTAAAGAATAGTAATACACATCTGTAAAAAATGTTTTATGACTGTTCTGAGACAATTTTTATACTGTTTACATTTTCTTCGTTAAAGTGCTTCTCTGACATCATCATTGGACATGCTCAGAGCAGTCCGGCGAAATATGATTAAACCATGTTTATCTGCATTTTAGTTCTTTCTTTATATTACGCACTATATAGCATAAGGTTAAAACGAAACAACAACTTAAAACTCAAAAACACTAAATTTATGTTTATTTATTTATTTTTAACCAGAAAGTCCCATTGAGATTCAGAATCTCTTTTTCAAGAGAGACCTGGCCAAGGTAGCAGCCAAACCACAGGAAGTTCATACATATTTACAACATATTACATTTTGCAAAATAAAGAATTAAAAAATTAAAAACATAAAAAAATAAAATCAGAGCAGTATGTTAAAACACAT
>NW_015151263.1:118094-159016 GCF_000732505.1 Cyprinodon variegatus | reverse complement strand
ACCCAATTTTAATTTAGATATTCAGAAACTAGGGTACTTAGCTTTCAAATAACGTATTGCACATGTAATTTGGACTTACAGTTCCTCAGTTATGTACTTTTCCATTTGGGTATGCAAAATAGACTAGGATTATCGAAAATTAGGTGGATGTTGAGAGGTTAATGGGCTGTAGATGAATTCAAACACAGCTTATGATTTGTGAAAATGAAAAATAGCCTAATTTTTATGGCTTTTTAAGTATCTGGCCAACTTAGACCAGCTATTGTGGAGTTCTTTTATTGGGACTTGGTCTATGGTGGCTATTTTTATTTCACAAATCATGAACTGTGTTTGCATTTATCTATAGCCCCCAAAGAACATTTGAATCCAGGTTTGTAAAGCTGTTGTGGTTTTTACACAGGACAACATTAAACTTTCCCAAGAGAAAAAGATTGAGTGGAACAGCCCTTTAAATCCTAACTCAAAACAGAAGCTGGGAACAGGTTTCTAACTTCAGTCTCCTTACACTAAGCAAGCTCTTGTAATGATTTAACTCGGTGTTGAATTTAATTCAGAAGTGCTGAATTTGTGCAAACTTTTCTCATGATCCGTTTTCCTGCTAGATGTACTGATGTGAATCCAGCTGCAGCGCAGTGCACAGCCACAACCGCTTCCTGTAACCGGATCTCACTGCAGCCCGTCATCACAGACCTGGTGAGACTCGTATTACATTAATGTGAAAATAAAAATGACAAGAACCAGAAGCTCTGCACAGATTTAGCTCATAGAAAACTAATACTGGGGACTTCTGGTTAAACCTCAACTTTTATATAACAGAGACCAGAAACCTAAGGCCTTCATAATTTAAACAGAAATGTACTTATTTTATTAATTAAATTAAATAACGGATTTAAAAAGAGATTTTAAGTGGTTTAATTCTTGTCTTTCAGGTGGACAGTCTCCTGCCTCGGCTGTGTGGGAAGGTGGACGTCCTCCTCTTTAACCCTCCATATGTGGTCACTCCTTCAGAAGAGGTAGATCAGCTCTGGCCACTGCTCAGCAGGGTTTTTGCAGCTCCTAAGGTCTGAATGGAACCAGGTTTATCCTTCTAGGTGGGCAGCAGAGGTATAGAGGCTGCCTGGGCCGGCGGGGAACGAGGCAGAGAGGTCACCGACAGATTTCTTCCTCTGGTTGCTCAGCTGCTCTCCACTAAAGGCCTGTTTTACCTCATCACCATAGCTGAGAACAATCCAGGTTTGATTGACTTTTCTATGCAGTTATATGTGGGGAAAAAAAGACCTCTAGCAGATATTTAACCATTTCTCCATCTAACAGAGGAAATCATCGGGTTATTAGGCCAATTTGGACTGGAAGGAGGAACCTGCTTGTCTACCAGAGCTGGAAATGAAAGGCTGTCTGTCCTGCGCTTCCATAGAAACCAGCTGACCTGTTGCACCAGCACCACAGAGTCCTGAGAAAGGTAGGATTGTTCAACCTTAAACTGATTAGGCAGACTGGAACAGGGAAAGTATTGTTAATGCACTCATCTGGCATCTTTATGAGGTAAAACACCAGACTCTGTATGCTTCCATACAACTGATAAATTATTAGTCATGTTTTATTCAAACCAGCTGTAATGATGGATCAAATGAGAAAATAAAATATAGTACAAAACAGAATACCAAAAGTATAACTCAATAATATAAAGTGGAGTCAGTTAACTGACCAATCAGACAGATGATCACAACTTTCGCTCGCCATTGGTCATGTTTTAGGTACCAGATCTGATCGGGATCCTGCACATGCCAGTGATGTTACACTATATGATTGGCTGAATGTTGCCACATGACTTAATGTTGTGGTTGCCCAGGAAACGAAAACAATGCACCGTCTGTCCGTGTTCTGAGTTGGGAGCATCTGTAATGTTAGCAGGTTTAATGACCGATTAAGTTTTACTTGATTAATAGCTGAAAATTTTTTTGATGGTGAACAAAGTAATAACGAGACCACAATATAAAGGGGGAGAGCTGTGGCTAAAGCTACACTGCTTTTAAGTTTGTGTTAGCAACAACCAAAATATGTTTTATTTGTTTAAAATCTATAAAATTCATTTAAGGTGTTGAATTTGTCCTCCCCTGCCCTCAGATCTCAATAAAAAGAAGCAGAGTAATTTTGTGTCACATTGTTAAATGGCAATTCTCAGACAGTCTGAGAATAATTGCTTTCTTCTCTAAACTACTTGACATCCTTGATGAAACATAAAATAAGAAATATGGGTAATATGTTCGGACTCTGGAAGAGATTTTAGAAACAGGCGTAATACAGTTTGTCCGAATGGCTTTGCCATATGATGTCATCATAAGGCCCCCTAGCAGATCTGGTACCTACAACATAACTCCGCCTCCACGCACAGCATTATGGGATTTGCTTGTCTATTGACCATGGATGATCACTGCTTTTCAAGTCCAGTACTTTTTTATCCTCTATATAGTGATAAGGGCGGACATTCGGACACAGCCTCAGTGAATTTTCAGTCAGCTCCGTTGCTGTTAACAAGAAAATAATTATACTAGGAAAAGGATCAAAATTTTTGTTTTTTCCAAAGCAAGAAATCAGATTAGAAACTAAAGTAATGAAAAGTTATCAGTGGAGGATATTTTAAACAAAATCTAAGCAACGTCTAATACACTGTTAAATTTATACCAAATTAGAGATAAAACAACAGCTGTGCCCCTTCATTATTCAATTCTATTGAAAATATCCGTGTTGTACCTAATAAAGTGGCTACTGAGTGCATTGTAGAAATCAAAAGCTGAAGACGGGTGAAAATGTTTCCACATACTTTTAATCATGCAGTTACTCTGACATCATCACAAGTCCAACCAATCAGGCTTTGTTGCTGTGCAAATCTAAATGGAATGTAGTTTTTTTTTTTCTTAACAAGCCTCCATCATGTTCTACTGTAAACAAAACACACAGATCTTAATACTTTATGTAACGTTTAGAGACAGTGTCGGTTTCTACCAGTTATTTTAGATCTAATTAGGAAGGACGCGCTGCTAAACGACATCATCAGGGTTAAACCTGCTTTAGCTCTGTGGCTTCCAGACAACCTGTCCGTCCTCCCCCAGCTGCACGGCTCCACTGGCCACCAGCTCCATGGCGGCGGGGAAAGCTCGGTGCTCTGCTTCCCTGATTCGTTCTGACAGACTCTCCTCTGTGTCTCCGACCACCACTGGCACCGCCTCCTGGACAATAATGGCTCCTGCATCCACCTCCTCCTGAAAAAACAAAAGGCCTTTGATGCTACCAAGATCAATACACCAAAGTTATCGGTTTACTTTTTAACATGTTTGAGGTGGGAGTGTCATGGTCTGGAGATGCAGAAGAAGATGCGGTTGAAATGAGCTAAAGTCTAAGGGGGGAAATTTAAAGCCATTTTATGTTTTTTAAATAGGACTGTTCTAATTGGATATAATTTGAGTCTAAAGCCTTCTGCAGGATGTTTCAAGTCAGATGAGATTTAGTTAAATACATCTGCTTAGAGCCAGAAACTACTCTAGAAGTTGGATTACAAGCTAACGGGTCTATGACATCACAGAACATGGGAAATTTAGCAAAATCTTGTTCGAGTAGATCGTTTTACTGTCATATCTGGATTAATCTATGAGTGAAGGAGGAGACGCAGTAACTTACTGCCACGAAGTGAACGGTGCATCCAGCCAGCCTCACTCCCGCCTGCAGAGCCTGTTTCTGGGCATTCACACCTTTAAATGAGGGCAGCAGGGATGGGTGGATGTTCAGCAGTTTACCTGAACGGATGAAGAAAAAGCACACTGTAATTATGTCAAGGTTCATTTAAACAGAAAAAGGCTTTGTTTTTGTTCTTTTACCGGTCCATTTCTTGACAAATGTTCCAGTTAGGATCCTCATGAATCCAGCCAGACAGACCAGCTCCACTCCAAATTCCTCCAGCACGCGGTCGATGGTGCCATCAAACTCCGCTCGGCTCCCGTACAGCTTATGATCCACCACCTGGTATGGATCCAAACAAAGCGCTAAAATGATAAACGCCTAGCAGCAGTCGTTTTATTTTGTTATAATAGTAACTCAACCCTGGAAACCTTTGATACACAAATTCAGAGGAGCTGAAGAAACTATTAAAGTCATCACTGCTCGGCTTCTCATTGTGTTCAAGCTATAGCCAGGAAATATTCAATACCATTAAAATAATTTTTATAACATGTAAAATGCCTTTTCAAAAGAATCAAAGTTAAATGAATGTGCTGACAAAAACAAATTTATTAGCTCAAATATTTATTAGCTCAAATATAATCTTACAATAGTTTTCTGAGGTACTCTGCAAATAATATTTAGTATCGATTTTCCAATTTAATAAATCGACTTCTAAATGTTCTGCAGATACTATAAAATTCACATCTGATGTTGCTAAGTAATAGAGTGCTATAGATCAGGTGATGAGGCTAGCAACAGTCACCATAGAGACTAGATGGTTCTAACAGCTTTACTTTGTTGTCTGCATTACAAATTACAGAAATGTGTCTAATCATGCTGACAACCAGCTTAACAATCTAAATGAGCATATAAACTCTTTTGCAATTAATCTAATTTAACATTCTAGTTTGGTAGACAAGCTCAAGGCGTATGTCTCGAGCGCATATGGGGCAGGAAGAACTTCAATCAGAACTTATTGAGTTAAAGTTAAGTAGAATTTAAGAATTTATCAGCACTTAAAAAATAAAACATTGTTGTCTGGTGTTTAACAAACGTACCCGTGTCTGGATGCCAGCCAGAGACGCCCTCTTCAGACCCTGAACCCCAGGCCTGTTGGAGATGACCACCACAATCTCTGCTGAGCTGGAAGGCCGTCTGGCCCGCTCTATCAGGGCCTGCAGGTTTGTGCCTGGAAGGTCCAAACAGAAAAACGCTGAGATCAAACAAATCACAAAGAAATAAATTCCTTTAAAGATAAAGGTAATCTGACAGACACCTGTCCCAGAGATGAGAACCCCCACTCTCATCCTTTTACACGGTGTGATGCTGTTTCCAAGGCAACCACTACCCTCTGCCTCCAGTTGCCCGCCGGCAGATGCATTTAGCAGGCTCTGCTTCAGGTTGCGAACCACCACAGGTGACGCCCCTGTTGGATCCAAACAGTTGTTTTTTTTTTAACAGTGCTGCATTTCTAACCAATCAGAATCTCTAATCATTGTTTTCTTACCAGGTTGCTTGTGGACCAGTGAACCCACAATCCAGGCCTCTTCGTGGCCCTGAAGCTGCCGTAGGACCCTCTGAGCATCCGGCGGCGCCACCACCAGCACCGCCCCCAGGCCGCAGTTGAAGGTGCGGGCCATCTCCTCCTCGCTCAGACGGCCTTCCTTATGGAGCCAGGAGAAAACTGCAGGGATGCTCCACTTGGACGCATCTGAGCCACAGAAACAATTTTATTTAATTTCATTAAAGCATCATATCAAAGTATAGAGTGCTTTCATCTCACCTAACTCCACAGCCAGCTGCTTAGGGAGCACCCTGGGGATGTTTTCCAGGAGACCCCCACCAGTGATGTGTGCGTACGCTTTGATGGCGCCGCTGCGGAGGATCGGCAGCAGCAGGCGGCTGTAGATCTTAGTAGGAGTCAGCAACACCTCCCCTGGAAGCAACATACAGCTGAGCCGATTGCTGGATGCAGAAAACCGAAGTTTGGGAGCGAGTCACTCACCGACAGTCTGTCCCGCTTTACCAAACGGAGCAGGGGAGCTGTAACTCAAGGCGGCTCGCTCCAGAACTTTGCGGACCAGGCTGAAACCGTTGCTGTGAAGCCCAGAGGAGGCCACTCCGATCAGCAGATCCCCCTCCGCCACGTCGTCCAGCCGCGGCAGCAGGGTGCCCCGCTCTGTGGCGCCCACACAGAAACCAGCCAGGTCGTACTCCCCTGGAGGATAGACGCCTGGCATTTCTGCCGTCTCGCCTCCTGTTCAGAGTTCACAGACGTATAATCGATCAGCCTTTTGTTTGCACTTAGTGAGAGTCCAAGTGTCTATTATTTTACCCAGCAGGGCACAGCCAGCCATCTCACAGGCCTTTGCGATGCCGCCGACCACAGAGGCAGCAACCTCCACGTTAAGGGAGCCACAGGAGAAGTAGTCGAGGAAGAACAGCGGCTCTGCACCCTGAGCCAACACGTCGTTGACACACATGGCCACCAAATCCTGACCAAGGCTGCAATGCTGTCCACAAGCCTGAGCAATCTGGAAAACACAAACAGAACTAAATAAAAACCCAGCTTTCTTTCATTTTGTCATTTCCTGCACAGATAACTGATATAAGACGACAAAAGTATTTGCATGAAGCTAACCTTTAGCTTAGTCCCAACACCATCCGTCCCTGACACCAGGATCGGGTCCACAAACCCTGCTGCTTTTAAATCAAACAGACCAGCAAAGCCTCCCAGTTCTGCGTTACAGCCTGGTAGACAAGAGGAAACATCACCCTGATGCAAAACCACAGGTTTCTATGACTGTTCATGGAGGAGGGAGATGGTTACCGGGGCGGGAGGTGGATTTGGCCAGAGGCTTTATCATCTCCACCAGCTGGTTCCCAGCAGCGATGTCCACTCCACTGGCCTTATAGCTGAGGCTCCTGTTGGAGATTGAAAGTGAAAAATCGAACAGATAATAAAAACCTGCTGATTTGGACCATTTTTTTGTACAAACCTGCCCTGGTTCAGATGAGCGATGGCCCGGTGGGCGATGTCTCGCCTGTACACGGCACCTGGGAAGCCGACGGTTGCCACACCCTGATTGGCCGCCTGCAGAGCGGCCTCTAAGGTGGACCTCACCGCCGTCACGGTCAAGACTCTGCCTCCGCTCGATACAACGCCCCCGTCCTTCAGGGCGGTGCCTGCGTGGAACACCTGCAGACCCAAATCCTCCACCTGGGACAGACCTGAAGGAGAACAGAGGCTCTAAACACAAGAAACTAAATCTGAGATAAATTTAAATAAAACCCCCCTGAGCTGCACCTGTGATCTCCACTCCTTTCTTGTAGGAACCTGGGTATCCAGCACTGGCCATCACCACGGTGACCGCAGAGCTGTCCTGCCGCCACACGGGGGTGTTGGAGGCCAGTTTACCGCTCATGGTGTTCATGATCACTTCATAGAGGTCGCTCTGCAGCAGAGGCAGCAGAACCTAAAACAGTAACCGTGTTAATACAGCAATGAATATATATTTAACATATTTTTAAACTAAGACCTCACACATGCAAAACGTGTTAGAGCATCTACACTTGTATTAGAGCAGCTCCTGATACTTCTGGAGTATGGGTGACACTTGGCTGCAGTTTTCAGGGACCAGGAACCTCAGCTCTCAAGTTTGTATCAGAAAGTTCTGCAGTGTTACTGGTAATTCTAGTTTACAGCTCAGTGTGATTTGATTGCAGTAACACTGTTCACAGTAACATTTATATTTTTTCTGCACACTCTGCATAAATATTCTCCATGACCGGATCAGGCCAGTTAGTGAATGCTTGGTCAACAACTGAAAACCCAAGTGTTCAAAGTAACGAATTAAACTACTTAAAACTCATATTTTTGTAAAAACTGCTGCATTAAATGATCCGAAAAAATGAAGACAAGTTATACTACTTCAACACAGTCTGAATTATATTTCTTAAACATAACTTAAAAAGAAAATACTTGAACACGTGACACTAAGGCTACAGCGTTTATACAGGGATGAGGAGATCTAATTTAATGCCAATAGAAATGTGTGTTTTGACTTCGTTCACGGCTGTATACAATAGTCAATTATAGGTTCCTCTATCCTTCTAAACAAAACAATGTTCTTGTAGTCAACATAAATTGTGAACAGCAATGTTTTTGTTCCATCAAGTGTTTGTACTTCTCAATGCCTCCGGACGTTGAAATTGATGCTTTTTAATGCCGTTTAAGGCCTTGATTTTCAGAGAATCTATTTAATTACTTTTAATGACCCACGGAGACCCTGGAATATTAGCTTATTAGCTAGTATGTGTCGCTAATGCTATATGATGACGTCATTAGAAGGGGCAGGGCCCCTAACAGATCTGGTGCCCACAAATGAACGTCTCAAAAACCTGCATGAGGCCTTTACTCACAGATGTCGTTTGGCTCGCTGTCACTCCTCCTCTCATCCTGCTTTTAGTTTTCTTTTACTGTTTTCTGCTCTCTTTAACACTTAGCACTCTGTAACTCTGTATTTCTTTGCTGCCTGACAGTTGTTTGATGCCTCCACTGTGTTGACCAACGCCATCATAACTCCACCTCAAATGTGTGCAAACTTTTCTGACTTTAGATCCACTCTGTTCTGGACAGCAACTCTCCATTTGTAGCATCCTCCTGTGGTGTGATAGAAGGATGACCCCAGTGAGGTCACTGGCTTTACAAAAAACTGCCACCCTCTGCTGTTGCATTTGTATAGCGACCCCAGACAACTGTCAGCCTGTATAATTGGTTACACCCCAATTATAAAACGCCACATTTTCACCTAGTTTTTAATGAAAATACCTTGTCTTATATTCAGGCCAATACGGTAATATATAAATAAATACATTTAAATGTAGGAATTGTACTGTTTTATATTTAATTAATGGAATAAAAAAGTACATCAACATCAATGCCACCAGATTTTTCCATTCAACTTGGTCTGAGTTAATAAACTTGAATGGTTTTAAGGCAACCGGTTTGCTCGAATCATTTCGTACAACTAATTATAAAGTTTTACAGTGAGTGGTTCCCTCTGTGCAAAACAGATCAGCTAGCAGACCCGGTCGAGTCCATTAATGTCAGCTCAGGTGCTGCCATATGTACAACCTGGTTTAATAGATAAATGAACTAGAAGGTCAAATTTTAGCATCAAATTCAGAATATGTTGAAGAGGTGCAGATCATTTTCATACCAAGTAAAATTGGCCTCAGTTTGAGCTTATTTTATTTACTACCTGTAGGAACCTTGATCTAATAATAGAGGATGATTGAAGCCAAGCAGCACAACAACGCCCACCTGGCATTCTGGGTCTCCGAAGCGACAGTTAAACTCCAGGACCTTCGGCCCCTGCTTGGTCAGCATCAGACCTGCGTACAGAACACCTGAAAAAAACAAAACAAGCATTAGATATTGAATATAAGGACGTTACTTAACATGTTGGATGAAAGAGAAACTCTTGCCCTTATAAGGAGTTCCTTCCTCTCTCATTCCATCCACAGTCTTCTGCAGGATCGTCTCTCTGATCTGCTGCAGCAGCTCCTGACTCACCTGTGGGGAATAAACTAACATTTAGTCTACTGTATTGAACTACTGTAGTGAACTATTGATGGTGATCCTCCTACTTGCGGGGTGGGGCAGTAGGCTCCCATTCCGCCCGTGTTTGGCCCCTGGTCTCCATCATGAAGGCGTTTGTGATCCTGAGCGGGAGGCATTGGCGCCACCGAGGTTCCGTCGCTAAAGCACAAACACTGCAAAAAAAAACAACAAAAAAACGACATGAAGCGGTCGGCATCATCGTGATTCCAGCAAAGGTCAATGACGGACAGATCAACTCACCGACACCTCCTCTCCTTCCAGAAGCTCCTCAACCACCACTGTTTCTCCTGCGGACCCAAAGGCTCTGTCCTAGAATGAAGCACAGCTGTGATGATATCCGTTATCCATGATTGATTTTAGAGCCTTTAAAAAGAAAATGGCTTCTTGTTTTTTAATTAGATTTAAAAAAAGAATCCCTCCAATTTAAATCAAATCTCTGTCTGTTATAAAACTGAAGTTTTTTGTTTTTCACAGGTAACTTTGTTGTTGTAAAAATGAACATATTTATTTGAGCTTCATGCTAAAGACAGGAAGACCCTTAACCCCAAACTGCTCCCTAAGGGCATGGGTTAAATGCAGAGGTAAATTTCTCCAAAGTGAGATCAATAAAGTTCATTATTATTATAATTATCTCAGAATATTTAACCAGTTATAAAGCCCTTTGGACGCTAGGTGGCGCTTGTTTGGAGCTCTTTTACAAAATGCAAGCAGCAAATGAAAGGAAAGACTTTGGCATCACAAGCTTAACATAGAAGAGGAAAAAATTACAAAAGATTAGGAAATATAAAAAAAGGACTTTAAGTCAGGATGGAAAATGTTTGTTTTGAATTTCAAATAAATTTTAAATAAATTTATTTAACTCCTTTTTCTTGTTTACTATAATTTAAGGTTCTTGTATTTGATCCATGTTCACTTTTGTTAAATTACTAAATGTATGATATCAAACAATAAAAAGAAAATTTCTAAAATCTGAAGTTTAAGCACAATTATTGAAATTTTAAGTAAAAAAATACTTTTTTTATGTTTAGCAAAAATTAACAAATATTTCAATAATCAATTCATATAAATAAAATGTTATATCTTTGACACATTTTGAGTCCTGTATTATTTCTTTAATTACAAATTAATGTGAAGTTTTATGGACCAGTGGTCATGCTCCTGGTTCTCCTTTGCATGTTTATTAACGTGTCCCTTTATATCTGGTGCAGCCCGAGAATCACAAAGTTATGGGATATGGAGAATAGCTGCCTAGCTTTCTAAGCGTCGTGTACATTAAACCAAAGAGTTCGATTTTTTTTTTAAATAAAAAAACCCCACACAACAATGAGTCTCATAAATTATGATAATCCCACGCAAAAAAATTATATGTACTGCAAATACATAGAAATATAGTATAAAACACAATTTACAGGACACGTTTCTGAAATGTAATCTGATTTTTGCAGCTAATTCAATTAAATTCAGTTTGTTTATATCGCACCAATTCACAACGCGTCATCTCAAGGCAACAGAGTCGTTTTTAATTGAAGGAAAACCAGTTGAATGCATTAACTCGAAGGGAATCGCTCACACCGAGCATGCTTATAGCGACAGTGGAGAGGAAAAACTCCCTTTTAACAGGAGAAAACCTCCATCAGGCTCAGCATGAGCAGCTATCTGCTGAGACCGACTGGGCTTCAAGGAGACAGAAGCAGGGATACAAAAGGCCAGTTAGAGCCTCATGGGAGTCATAACCTATTTTACATAAACAAATCTTCCAATCTTTGACTTTAAAGTCATGTTTGATCAGTTTTAAGAGAAAAGAAAATATCCAGTTGAGCTCTTTCAGACCCCCTTTTCATGCTCACCTCTTCTTTTGTTTGCGAGGGTGCAGAAGAAAATTAGCGCATCCATCAGCTGTAGTGTAAGCACTATTTGAATAGTGCTGGCAGTTAGGAAGGAGCTAGGACTAAGAAGCAGGACGCCTACCGGCGTCATTTAGCATAGGGACCTCCTGACATCACTAACCGGAACTAGAAATTATGCAGGCACGAAGAAAGAACAGCACTGATGATAAAGAATAATGGCCGGTTACATGGAGAGAAAAAGAACAGAGTACAGTAGTCTGCCTCCAATAAAATTGGCTAATATTTATTTCCAGTCCAACTGCAGTGGTGATTATCTTGGATTAATGGTTTAATCGCCCTCTACCTTCATGATGTCCATGACGGCCTGGCAGGCTTCCTCCTGATCTCCAGCGACGATTACTCCTTTCCCCGCTGCCAGACCGCTGGCCTTCACCACCAGAGCTGGGAAATTGGCACTGGAGAGGCAACAAAAAAGGATTTACAACCCAGATTTTAGCCCTGTGCGTTAAGAACACCACCCAAAGCTCAAAACCGACCTGCGGATGTAGCTGCAGGCCTCCTGTGGGTCTGTAAAGGAGCCGTAACGAGCTGTAGGGATGCCGTGACGCTCCATGAAGGCCTTTGAGAAGCTCTTACTGGCCTCCAGCTGAGCCGCTTTAGCAGAGGGTCCAAAACACGCCACCCCTGCAGCCGTCAGGTCGTCCACCATACCTGAAGAGACACTACAAGTTAGGAACACTGAAAGATTTTCATCCTAGAGTGAAAAACTGATATGAAGACGACTTTACCTGCTGCCAGAGGAGCTTCAGGTCCAACTACAACCAAACCAACATGGTGGTCCTTACAGAACTGAGCCAGGATGGCATGGTTACTCACAGAGACCTCTGCAGAGACACAAAGCCAAAGTGTTGCTTTTGACTGAGTTCAAGATGATGAACTTGGATCCATCAGGATTTTTATTTAGAAGTTTTATATTTCTTGAACATTAAAGCTTTTAACCTCTTAATATTTAACCGATTACCGGTTTTATATGTTTACATTAAAAACAGCAGTACGCTTGAAAATAACACCGGTTGACTTTTACCAACATAGACAAGTTGAAAATCCTTAGAAAGCGTGTTAAATTTAAAATAAAGCTTGACTTCCTACCTTTGAAGTGATCCTGAGATCATATAAAGTCAGTTTTTACCATCAGAAAAGTTCAATCCTTATAGCTAATCCTAACAGTCTTGCTAATTACTTTAGCTTCCACAAACATTTCTGGTCTATCTTTGGTATGTTTGTTTTCCGCACCTTCCAGTCTACAAATCAAAAGTATCCCCGACAATTTCGGTTGAGATTTGACGCCGGGACAGCCCTCGAACGCGCTCCCTCTTAGCCGCCATCTTTACGCATGATTCCCTTCAAATTATGGCTCATAAAGTCCAGCTGCTATTGGTTAGGTCCAGGTGCAATATATGGCTCTCTAGCCAATGAAATCACCTTTAAAACAAGGCTAAACATGGCTAATTTGAATAGTCCAGCCCAGATATATTGCTGGTTGTAAAGGCACAGAGGCAGATTCGATCCAGGAACATTGAACACTGTTAGATAATTAGATGGAAAGTTAGAAAAAAAAAAAATATATATATATGCTTCAAAAATGTTTTGTGGCCATCAAAATGCTCCAAATGCTTTTACATCGCTTTAAAAAAAGAGAAGAGTTGGACAACACTCTGATCCAGGGAACCATGGTTAAATATGTGAAGTGATTTCTTAATGCGGCGCAGCAGATCCGCAACACAAAACAGACGTGGGCTAGCTTTAATTTTCTGTAGCCTATGCAGTTATCTTCTATGTTTTTGTTCAATTAAACCGTTTGTTTCAAACTTTATTTTCAGATTTGTTAAAAAAAAATGAACCAGTGGCATAGCAGAGCTGACGCACAGTACATAAGTTATATAGGCTACCAGAGTTATGTCTGCGCACAGCGCAGTATACTGTAAATAAACTTGCATGATACTGTAATAAAACTCAGTAAATGCAGAAGCTATCCGTTTCATTTCATTTTTCTCATTGAAAAACCACATAAATTGCATTTAGATGATATTCTAAATTAAAAATAAGTGAAATAACGGTAAATTCGGTTTTAGTAATCAACCGCTTATAGTGTTCAAATTGGCTCTGGACCAAGGTGATCACTATAAGCAGATTCCACTCACCTAGAGGTGTGAAATTTTCTGCAGTTGTTGACATAATGCAGAATTCATGTAAAATAGTCTTTGTTACCGCTATTCAAAAAAATAAAAAAGAATGTTTTTTTCGAGAAGAAAAAACCCCAGCTATGAGTCATGTTTGAACTTTATTTCACACCATTTTAATTTATATTTTAAGAAACTAGAAGAATTTGGGCTTACAGTTCCTTAGTTAATTTCTTATCCAGTTGGGTATGCAAAAAGGCGCCGTTTACTTAAAATGAGGTGGATGTTACAAGGTTAAAAAGCTTTGTTTGTTCTAATTGAATGTGTCAATTTTCTGTTTGATGGCTTCTGATCCACAACAAAAACAATAATGCAAAACGGTTTGCATGTTTACCAGAGTTGCTGATCTTCCCACAGTTGGCCGTTCCTGCGTTACCCGGAACCACAAGAACCTGCTGAACCTGGGGCGACTGGGCCAACTTCCAGGCCAGCGCGTGCTCCCGTCCGCCACCTCCGACCACCAGCACTCGCTCCGCCATTGCAACTGGGAAAAGGAAACTCAAAACTTATCATACAGATTCATTCTAAAGACAGATTCTCGCTCCATATGTGAAGTCACCATATAATTGCATGCAAATGCTGACCTATACGCGTATAAGGAGGGGGCAGTTTACTGAGCTGGAGAAAAGCGCTGACCTTTTCCTGAGGAATGGGGGGTACTATATTATCTGGTGAAATCATGCAAACAGGGATGCAATCAGCCGGAACAAAAACACACGTCAACTATTGGATCAAAAGGTGGGTAGAGATTTGCATTGACAAACAAACATTTAATCAGTGGACTAAATCTGCACAGATCTGCAACTGTGTGCAGAAAAGCCAAGATTACTGTCTAAATAAAAGAACCGACTAATCACTGGGACTGAGATGCAACACAAAGAGTTGAGTGTTGGACTCTGGCTGCACATGTTTAACTATTAGCCAAATCAGTTCCTTTGATTGGAGTCACTCTGCTCATGTGACCCCCATGCCACTATGGAGAAAAATGCATGACAAATATGAAGCTTTAGGGAAACTAAGAATGAAAGATATATATACAGATTTTATGCATCTCTATTGTTTTTACTTAATGAATTAAAATGCATCCTTTTTTTTTATATTTTACTATAATTACCAGCTTATTTATCTAGAAAATTAAAAAAAACTCTTTTCCATCTGCTCATTAATTCCTAATGTTTATTTTTAAATGATTTTAGCAGCAATGACACAAAAAGAAAGCAGCAAGAGAAACTAACCTGTCAGTGTTTGTGTAAAGCAGGAATTAGTCGGAGCCCAAGTTCACTGATGTGAAGTCTGTGTTGTCTGCGGGTGGACTGACCCTGCGTGGGGGCTGCAGAGGGGAAAATACCACGCATCACATAACACGAACACGCACCACGTGAATTCAGTGATGCACGGCGACAGAAAGATAGAAGTTAGCAATAAAACCCGAAAAGAGGAGAAATACTGGGTAGATTGACAACACGTGTGCTCCTTACCTTCTCCAGGGCGCAGAATGATTGGAAGCAAACTTTTTGGGATGTTTCAACTTCCTTTTGGGAGTGAACGCGCAATGCCTCATGGGAGATGAAGTTCTTAAGCCGCAACGAGCTGCTAGCTAAAGTAAATACATAACAGAAACAGTTCCATGTATGTTTACTTAAAAAAAAAAAAAGTTTAGTAGCAAAAAAATGTGATTCAAGTTAAATTATCAAGAACAACACACTAGTTTTAACATATCTAAAACACACGGAATAAAATACCTTTGGTTTTCACACATTAAGATTAAAAATTATTTCATAATGCTGGGAACCAATTCCATCACATAATTGTATGTCTAAACGTGATTTTCACAAATTAAATCACCCTAAAAAATTATTTCTCAGTGGGAAAGTACCCCTTTTACACAATTTAAACATCAGATTTTTACTTCTTGCTTAATACAGATATTTTGAAATAGTTTTTTCTGATATAAGAACCATTTCTTGTTACTCTACTGAATTAAAGAAAACCTTTAGGGAATCCTCAGGGAGCATTTTAGATGCAATAATTTACATTTGGTGTAAATTACATATGGTGGCAATTGTAAATTATAAATGCAAAATGTATTTCAATATCCTACATATTATTTCTATTTTAATCAAATATATATATATATAGAGATAGATAGATAGATAGATAGATAGATAGATAGATAGATAGATATATCTATATCTATCTATAGATATATGTATCTATATATTTATAGATATATATCTATATATAGAGATATAGATATATATAGAGATATATCTATATCTCTCTATATATAGATATATAGAGAGATATAGATATATATCCTAAATCTAAATGTTAAAATTGAAATCTAAACATATCTTTATTCCAAATGCTATATTTAAACACATAAATGTCAAATCTAAAAATAAATCTATACATCTAAATCTCAATACAACTTTAATACATTTTTTTCCATCATATCTAAGCATATGCCTGTAATACAAATGTTTAATCTAGAACATGCATCTTTTATCTATGTGTGTTGAATGTATACTTTAAATCTAAATATATATCTTGTAAACTAAATAAAAAAAAGGCATTTTTGAAGGATCCCGCCCACCTCCCCTTCTCATTGGTGTTCCAGCATGCTGGGGCCGTGGCCACACATTATGCCATTAAAGAGGTATGTTCAATTAGCATATCTTCAAAAGATTTAAGTCTGAGATAAAAGATTGAGACCAACTTTTGTGTTCCCTAATAATATGGAGGGAACAGTCTTTGGTGGTTCTAAGAAAACAGAGTTTTTACTTTTTTAAATTACTCTGAAGGACCCTTTAGGGAATGTATCCTGAAAGTGTAAATTTTTAAATTCTGAAAAAGAGCTCTGGTAAAAGCCGCAGGAAATCTTTTTAGTGTTTTCTGAAGGTCCTTTAAATACTCAGGTCAGAAATGTTCCTGGTATTTTTCTAGAAAAACACAATTTAACCTTTGATAAATCTTTCTCAATTGTATCCTGAAGGCTTCCTAAAGGTCACATTAAAACAGGTCAGCCTTTAGAGAACCTTCCCTAATAGTTTTATAGAAACACACTGAACTAATCATGTGAGAATCTCAAAGGATCACTGTCTAAAGGTTACAAAGTCAAACCTTTTGAAAGTAGATCCCTGAAGGTTCTCTACATGCTTCACTGCAGCATTTGTGATGAACCCCAAGGAAACCAATGGAAAACATTCACCATTTCTAGATCATTCTTAGTTTAAACCAAGAAATCTTTGAGGAATATGTTTAATCCTCTTTGCTGAGGTCATGATTTGTTGTTTTAATATACCCACGTTCTTACTTAAATGTATATTGGATGATGTTCTTTGTCTGGGTGGAACATCAAAATAAGTGGTCCTCCCAACTGTCTATAATTTTGGTGATATGTTCACGTAAGGCCGTCCTACGTGCTCGTCCCCATTTTCACTTACTGGTGGTGAGTCTGACAGTGAAAAAATGGCAAAAATCGGCTTTTGGAAAGTAAGCTTGTGTGAGCAACGCAAACAGCAACTATAAACAGAGCATGCACAAGGAGAAATGGGCTTGTGCATGCTCTCTCATGTTTAATAGGCGTTCCCTCTCGGGAGTGGGTAGAGGGTTGTGCATGTGCATTTTTCCTGAAAGTGGAAAGGGTGGTCTTTTCAAAAATCCTCCACTATACCTTTAAGGATCCAATCATTGTTTTAAAGTATGGTGGCAAGTGCTCCAGTTCAGCAGTATAACACCCAGTATGTGAATGTCTCTAACATTTAGGATGACTCAAAGACCAAGATCCTGAATACAGGTGGACAGAAATGAGCTTTCTTCACAGGGTTGCTTGGCACTCCCTCAGTGATCTGGGAGAAGCTTGCAGAAGAGCCACTATTCCTCCACATAAAAGGATTCAGCTAAGGGGTTCTTACATCCGCCCTAGAACACCCATGGCCTCCCCTGAAGCAGCTGGAAGAGACATTTAGGAAGAGAGTCTTGGAGTTTTATGGATTAAACAGAAGAGTCCAGAACCTTCTTGCTGGAAGGCGAAAGTGCTACAAACTGCACCAGCATGCAGCCCTGCAAAGTATAGTTTTCTTTCTTTTAGAAAAAGCTCCTACAACACTAATTTCTAAATATATAAACAGGATAATTCAATTTATATACAGTGCTTCTGCATTATGGGACAGCCTTATGCCTTGGGATTTGTCCGGTTTGTTTAAGACTGGACAATATTAAGTCTCAACAATTCAGCTCTGCTTGGCTGGCCAGGGGGCGGGGCTTACACTTTGTCCCATACAGAATCAAGAACAGCTCCTTTGAGATTCTTACACTTTCTTTAGACAAAAAAAGCATGACCAAAAAATTTAGTAAACAATAATAAAAAAAAAACTCTAAATCTGATCAATTCAAACATACTAAAATATAATTCACAGCTGCAGTTGAAAATTATCTAAATGAAACCCAGAAGTTGCAATGTAGTTTAACTCTTTAAATACTGCATATACAAAAACTGTGGATTACAATTTATAAAACCACAAACCAACTTTTACCCTTGAAAGGAATAAAAGCTAAAAGGACATAAGGTAACTGATATATTTACTACAAATGATTGCTTAATTGTGTAACTATTGTTTTCCTCAGTAGAGATTATGCCTTTATATTAATAACGCTTCTCTATAGGTATACCGGTAGTTATAACCTTCGAGACTTAATGTTTCCCAGAGAATTTATCAATATATTTTGCTTCTCGGAGCAGAATAATCTACTAATCTAAACAAATAGGAAAATACTGATGTAGATGACAAAATGATGACTAAAGCACAAGTATGAGTTTCTAGTAGCTCTAATTATGAAAGTAGTGTAAAAAAAAAAAGTTAACTTTACTCACCTATGATATAGGAGATGAATCCAGGACAGTAGCAAACTGTGAGCTAACAGGCAGAACTACAGCTAATAAAAATAAAAAAAATAGTACCTGCTCTGTAAATTTGCTCTATTTAGTTTCTCACTGCAGATATATTCCTGGTTTCTTTTCCTCTATTTCATGCTAACTTCAGCTGGTGTTAAAGCTCGGCTGAACTTGGCTTCACTGGTTCAAACTGTGTTGTTTACGGATTTCGCTCCAACCTTTCCTAGGTTCCTCTAGGAAGAGTGTCTGAGGTGCGATCCGGTTCCAGAACAGCAGTTTAGACCAGAATCAATGAAGAAGTCAGCCTCAAAATGTACAAATCTGTATACAGACATTTTTATAGCAAGAAATATGAAGTTAATCGAGTTAAAATGTAAAATCCAGATTGTTGTCTGAAGATTTGTTAGTACACAAGTTAAAATAGCACCAATTCTATTCATTTTTACTTAACTAAATGTAAAAAGAAGCCATGTGAGAAAATACTTTTTAGTAATTGATGTTTGATTTATCGTTTTAAATAAACATGTTATCACACAAACAAATGTTTGGTGAAAATTCTGTTTTTTTAAAAGACAAAGGTAAAAATACGTAGACATTCATATGTGCCACACAGTGTGCACATGAAAAATAAAGAATGTTATATTCCAATGGTATGTGATTATACACGTCTTGCAAAGGATTGTGGGAATCTGCACAGGTCCTTATGTTAAATGAGCTATGATAGGAAGCTTCCTGCTTCCTTTTTATATCCCCATCCTTTTAGGTTTTACTCCCCGGAAAGCAACTCACAAAACTGCAGTCATGAAATATCAAAGAGTAAACTCAGAATTTCTAAATGTAAAAAAAAAAAAAAAAATGTATATGTATATATATATATATATATATATATATATATATATATACACACACACATACATAAACACACTGAACAATTCATGTGGCAATTCAAAACAGTAAATTAAAAGAAAAAAACTGTTCTGTAACAAAGAGGAGTTATCGAACAAAGTGTAAATATAAACCAGCAAGGAACTTCATTAAAGATATGGTATATAGACAATAGACATTATTGACAATAATGTGTAACTAACTGCATATTCAATAGAAATATAAGGTTTAACCTATTTTTGTTTTGTATGAGAAGGGAAAGAAATAAGATCTCATAACTTCAACCTCTTTCTTTTCAAAGCTAATTGTGTAAAAAAAAGTGCATGCATATTTTATTTATTTTTTTTGTTTCTTTTACTTTTGTTTTTAAAAAATAAATTGCTATGGACTAAATGTAAATACCTTTTTCTAAACAGGGTGTGAAAATACATTTTAATTGTAAATTTTTAGACAACTTTCTGCATTTACATTTTTTTATAGTTTAATGCTCTATTCATTTTTGCAAGGTTAAATTTCTCCAATGTGATCAATAAAGTTACATTTTTATTAAACTGACATGGCTGAAAGAAAGAATAAGTTCATTTATAAAAAGAAGAACTGAAGATCCACAAAAACCCAGAGAATTATTCTAACATGTCAAAAGATGAGCTTCAGTATGAAAATAGAGTGAAGGATTCAGCATTTCTGCATCCTGAGAGCAGCTGGAATAAATCAAACCTGGAGCTGTGATGCTGATAGCAACTTTGAGCTTTTTATAGCATAAAAATCTGATCTGATGCAGCTGATGTAATTATTGCTTTTAGAAGAAAAACTACTATATTTCGCTGGAGAAAAATAGTCGGTGGATAAAAAGGACCTGCTTTCTATTCCAACTTTATTTATGTGGAGATGCTGGATTATTCGAGAGGAACTTCAGGAGCCTCGAGGAGTTCTCTTCCCAGCTCTGAATCTCTCAGTGCAAACAGTGTGATTCCTGAACTATAAGCAGCTGGGATGGTAATGTGAGTCGTTTTGGGTCCATCTTCTTCCAGCTCCTCCAAGATCATTTTTCTCACTTGACCTAAAAGAAATGAAAAACATCATCAAACGGTCTGGTTTAAAGGTCTGCAAAAGAAGCATCACAGGTAGCGGCTTCACCGTCGACGTCCAGCTCCCGCCAACGTGGGTCGGACTGATCCTCTGAGAAGCCGGGCGGCGAGCAGTGGGGCTCTAACCTCTGCAGGACGTCTTCCCGACGAACCAGCAGCACGGATTGGCTGCAGAGTCTCTGGTGCACCTCGTCCTCTTTGACTGAATAAAAACACAGGACAGCGTTCCAAAAGCGTTTTAAGATGACAGTGAAGATCAGAGCGCAATAAGTTTAACTGCATAAAAAAACTGGACTAACTCACCTACATCCAAAGGGTTGGTCATAAACACAGCATTGGGTGCGACTCCAAATATTAGCTGATGGTGCCAAGCGTCAGGCACCTCCTCGCCATCAGGCACAGCCAGCTGCATGTTCATGGTTGCCACGGGGACGGCACCCTTTCTGATCCAGCGTGCCAGCCAGTGGACCAACCTGATACGACGGCGGGGATAAAGGTGGAAGAACCGGCCCAATGCCTTCCCTCCGCTGGCCTCCTCTGCCCCCCGGATGAGCTGAGCATGGGTCGCACCTTTTAGACGTTGAAAAGAGAGAAATGTCGGAAACTTTTCAACCATTTAACTCATTTACATTTCTATCCTGTTTACAGCTACAAACTTTATTGTATTTTATTTGGGTTTTTTGTTTAATAAAAAAACAAACTTGTTCCTGATGTTTAACCAAGTACGGGATAAAGTGAACATGTCTTTACACAGATGGTATAAAAATATAAAAGCACAGCACATGTTAAAGGAAGTATTGCAGCGTTAAATTAGAAAAAGTTGAAAATAAAATTCTCACACCTAAGATAGCAAAAAAGAAAAAGTAAAAAAGAAATTAAGTTGCATGGTCGGTTCAGACAGACAGAGGCCATCAGGGGCCAATGCCCCAGCAGAACTGGTCTTGGCCCCTATAATGAAGAAAATACCGCAGAAGGTAAATATAAACATAGATAAGACAATTTTTCTCGGAATAAAATATAGAAGGTATGAAGTTATGCAGATGCAAAACATGTATGGAATAAAAATATATATTTTAAGTGCATATATTTATATTTATCAGCATGCTTAGTGTGAGGGATTGCATCCAAGTCAATGTGTCAATGAAATCAACTGGTTTTCCTTAGATAGAAAACTTTGAACAAATTTGACCGTATGATCTGGTTGAATTGTAAAGTGCCTTGAGATGACATGTGAATTGGTGCTATATAAATAAATTGAATTGAATATTACTTTAACAGAAAAAAATGGTAATTCCTTTGGCAGATTATCCACCTTCTTAAATTAAGGACACATTGACTTATTTTATTTCATTTAGATTATTTTTTACAATATAATAGCAATTACATTTCTGAAAATGTTATGTGCTGACAAAGGAGACTGTAACTGGTTTGTTCCTTTAATTAATTTAATGTTTTTCCTTTATAATTTACTTTAACAATGAAATGACAGCTTCATGCTTCATCCATTTTAAAATAAGGCGACAGTTTTCATCTGTTAGATCAGGAGTCTAATCTATGGAGCTAAATTGGAGCCATAAAGTTGATAAAAAAAATGTAAACCTCAAAAAAGGTTGACAATCTTTTTATAAAAACTCAAAAAAGTTTGTTGAAAAACAATTAAACCTGTAAAAAAGTTTGCATAAAAGGAAAACATTTAAAGCTGAAAAAAGTTGGTTAAAAAATATTTTGAATTTTTTTCCCCCCAGGTATATATATTTATTTTGAAGAAACTTTTTTAGACAAACTGTATTGCCCCTAGTTTAGCTCTATATAGTATGACATTTTTGGCCCCCTTAATAAACTAAACCATACACTTTTGCTCTTTTTTTGTGTCATTTTATTTATTATGATTTTTATCTTGCTTCATTCCTATATTTTTAAATTATTATGCTCTTTGACCCCACATGGAAAACAAAAAGCAAACTGCCCCCCTCCAGACCCGCCTATTACCGCCCCTGGAGCAGATCAAGCTCACCAGCTTCACTGCGGGACAGCAGGTAGTCAGGCAGCGGAGACTCGTTCCTCCTCAAGCGCGTCCTGACGCAGCGGTCAGCTTCTTCTGGAGCCACATCAACTCCCAGAGCCTTCAGCACATCAACCACTGCTGTGGCTCCGCAGGCAGATGCTCCGATCTGCAGGGTCTGCCTCTCCAGAGCCTCCTGGATGGACCACAGCATGGCTGAGGAAGCCTCCTCCATCTGCACAGCCACAGAGCATGCACGCCCCTAAATCTGTAGCACATTCATACTGTCCACCATTTTATTCATTATAAAAGACGAAAGCATTTATGTCTCAGTCCTGCTGCTGAATGTCTGATATTTTCCTCTATTAGTCAATCAGATTGACAGCCACCAGCTGGCTAAAACAACAAAGCAGACTGCGCATGCGCACTCCACATATTCGGCGGCTTTATTCTGGGGCGGCACGGAATCAACGCTACAGCTAGCGCCCTCTACTGGCCATTATCCGATTTGCAGCCATACAGTGGATATTTTTCCCCATATTAAATAATTTTGATTAATTTACTCTGATTTAACATTTTAATCATCTCAGATGCAAAAAAAAAAAAAAAAAAAAAAAATAGTGTAAGTTTATTCAGACATAAAAATACAAAGTCAAGTTATGTTTGCAAGATAGTTAATTACATGCCTGGCTTATTACAGCAAAATTAAATTACACTTCACTTAACGAAAAACAATACACTGAGAATAGAAGAAAAAATAGTTCACTTACAATTATAATTTTCAAATATAATAATTAATTAAAATCAGTTTATTTCTATAGCGCCAATTAACAACACAAGTCATCTCAAGGCACTTTACAGTTCACCAGATCACAGTCAAATTATTCAAAGCCATTTCTATCTAAGGAAAACCAGTTAATTGCATTGACTCGAATGCAATCCCTCACACTAAGCATGCTTGTAGTGACAGTGGAGAGGAAAAACTCCCTTTTAACAGGAAGAAACCTCCTGCAGAACCAGGCTCAGTGTGAGCGGCCATCTGCCGAGGACGACTGGGGTTCAAGGAGACAGAAGCAGAGATACAAAAAGCAGCGTTAAAAAGCGGCCCAGTCAAGGAAACACAGCCAGGCAGACGATCTCTGAGCCAACTATTGCACATAGTTTTTTTTTTAACTGTGCACAATTCAAACATGACAAACAATGGAGATAAAAAGAGTGACAATGTTGTCATGTTATGACAATATCCACTTGGAGCCCCCCACATTATCAAGAAGGCATCTGAAGTGGAAACAAGCCCCCAGCATCCCAGACTCTTGCTTACAGCTAACACTAAACATTGATTTAGTTTTAGCATTTGCTGTACTTTGGTAGAAATCTATCAGTATCCTAATCTTAACAGAAAATATAGCACATCAGAAAGTCTAATTTCTTGTGGTGTTTTAGGGGAAAGTTTTAAGGTGTTTGATGCATGTACATAAAAACCCCAGTTCCGACTGAAAGAGCACCAACCCCTCAGCTTGATAAAATTAAACCAATAGATGTTTACTGTTTTATTATCAATTCTGCATTACAACAAACAAGAAAAATAGCAATTTTATACATGTAGAGAGGAGAAATTATACATGCATATACATATTCACAAACCTTGAAGGGTAAAGATACATGATAATCTGATTGCTAAAAATAAATGAAAAATGAGCAAAACATCAATGCAGAGAAAAGCAGTCTGAAAGTTTATACATTGTATTCATTACAGTTTTAAATTAGTGTTAATTACATTAGTAAATTATGTTATTGCAATGAAATTAATTCTTAGAACAATCACAATAATAGCAAAAATCATAGTTATTTGTTATGATATTGATAATAGTGTAATAGTAAATAATAATAATATTAGTCATAATAATGTTTGCTTTTCCCGAAATATTTCTAGTGAGTTTGTCCTGTTTAGTTGCTGTTTTCTTTGCAAAGCAGAAAATCCAACAGTCATGTAAAATAGTAGGGAAAATATTATCTCGAAAAAGTTTGCACATTTATACAACCTCTCATCCTCAAACTATTTTCTTTTTTGCTCTCAATCCTGAACACTTTTGACGAATCATGATGCAGTTCCCGTTATGGCCAGCAGATGTCAGTGTAGCTCCATGAGGAGCAGAGAAGATGGTATGCAAAGAATTTTTTTTTATATCAGATGCTGCAGCCTTGCTGTGGTTTCATACCTAATTCAATATTCGAGATATTTAGAAGAGATTTCCTGTAATTATAAAGCATATTTACAACTCTCCCTTTTAACAAATTCAAACCAAGCTGGTTTAGATTCATGCAGAACTTGGAGTTAAAAACTATGAAGCATTAAAACAGGACAGCTGTTTCTTCCTAATTATTTTGGAGGTAAATTGTGCAAATAAGCAATGCTGACTCTTCCTGAATTTCCGTGAGCGTCATAAGGCTCCTGGATGAATTCCTTGATGCATCTGTTGGCAATAAAGACACAAATTAAACCTGATACTGTCAGTTTGATCCCTCACTACTGTAATGTGATCATCCCTGATCCAGCATCCTGGTTGGTATTCCTCTCACCTCCGCCCCCTTCTGCGTTTTCCCCTTAGTTACAGTGATGTCTGATAGAAGCAGCACGATCAGATGGTGATTAAACCTGACTGAGCTCTGAGAACGTGATCCCACAGCTGATATAAAAGAGAGCCAGCAGGAGGGATGAGTGAGGAAGAGATGCAGAGGAGAAATCTTTATGTGTTTGGGATGAAAGAAACAGAGGAGCAGCCTTCACCTCAGGTTCACCTTTCACCATCTGCAGATGTGAAGGATCTTGAGGGATTAGAGGCATATAAAATAGATTATGTGCTTATTTTATAAATAACTTCAGCTTAATGGCTGCTTTAGATGTGTGAACCAGAGATCAGCTTGGCTTTGATCTATAACAACTCGTCAATAGTCACAAAGACAAAACACATTAAGATTAAGAGTAATGAATAAAAAAAAATGTTTTTTATCCGAGTTAAAATGAATAACTATTTTATTCATAACTGTAAAAATAACTTCTTGAAATACATCAAAGACAGATCATTTAAGCTGAGAAAAGCCCTGATTTGTGGGAGTTTGCTTTAGAAGCTGGAAACCAGATAAACACACTAATAAATCACCAAATGGTTTCTCCCAAAGTGTTTAAAATTAAATGCATCTAAAGTTTTTTTTTCTGTTTTGGATGCATCTGGTACTTAAATTTTCAGTGTGCACCCCTCAACTTATAAGACATATATATATATATATATATATATATGGGTATATTATAACATACACTGTTAGAGAGCAGTTCTAACAGAATCAAGAGTTTGCCAAATGTTCCTGTTCACTGAATGTTTTATAACTGGCACTAAGTGAATGCACATACGATCTTTTTAATACAAAGGGTTTCACTTTCACATTTTAATATGAGAAAATAGCAATGATATTCAAATATGACATGTAACAAGCACAGATATAACCGAGAGAAGGATTAGAATACAGAGGTCAGTTCAGCAAGAAGTCAAGACAACCGCAATCCTCTACTCTATAATCACAAATAAAGCACAAGGAGGTGTTCAGATTCAATTTCCATCCAATTACCAGATAAAATAGCGCACAAAACATGAAAATATAATAAATAAAATATATCATACTCACCAGAGATGCTGATTATTTATAAACAAAATGTACATGTACTTTAATGAACATGTTGACAACCCTGAAGACAAAGGTGCAAAAGAACTGTGTGTACACTTAAAAGTTTTAGTTTGACTCAACATGTTAAACAGCAAACACAGAATCAAGAACATATTTTTAGCCTGGTCATCAGCAAAGGTCTAAATATTTCTAATGTTTCTGTAACTGAAATTGCCCTATCAGATAATTTTTTCCAGCTGATCTAATTACCAAAATAAATGTTTTAATAAAGTGTGTTATCATGGACAGTACAATTAATAACCCTACCTAGGCTTATCCCTCTGCTTCCACTTTACCCTGTAACTCAGTAGATAAGCTGGTTGATAGTTTCCATTCTAAAGCTGCAGATATCATTGATTCCATTGCTCCAGTTAAAGTGAAGGTTGTCTCTGGGAAGATGGAGAAATGCTCCAGGAGTGAGAAATGGAAAGAGGGACTGCAGAAATATCAACGCAGATGGCAAAAGAATGGACTCCAACTATACTATGAAATCTATGAAGAGACTTCACACATATACGACTAAAATATGCAAGAATCTTTCTTCTCTGAGATTATCAACAAATACATCAAATACACCTTATATGCCAGTCGACATGTTAAACCCTCTATCACAATGGCAGATAATTCCAGAAAATGCTCAAATTCTGCCCAATAAGCTGCAAAAGTTTAGAAGAAACCATGCAGCAGCTAAGCTCTACTTCCTGCTGTCTTGATGCTTTACCCACAGATCTTATTAAGAAGGTTTTGCCTGTTTTAGAGTTTGATTTAATTCAACTCATAAACACATCCCTGTGTCGGGCGTTTACCCCGAGCCTTAAAAACAGCAATTATTATTAAACCATGGTTGAAAAAGCAAAGATTGGACAAATTGGTCGTTCAGAACTAAAGACACATCTCTAACCTCCCCTTCATCAGTAAGATTATAAAAAAGCTCTTAACAATTACCAGCTGCTTTGATGTCTTCCAGTCAGGTTTCCGTGCCAACCACAGTACAGAGACTGCCCTGATTAAGGTGTTCAATGGCATCCGTATAAACTCGGACAATGAAAGAACCAAAGTTCTGGTATTACTGGACCTCAGTGATGCGTTTGATACAGTTGCTCACTGGATTCTATTAGAGCCTCTGGAAAACTGGGTCTGCCTTTCTGGTACCACGCTGGACTGGTTTAAATCCTACCTAAAGGACAGGGAGTTAAATGTGTAATTAGGGAACTTTAAATCAGAGACCAGAAAACTCACATGTTGGGTTCCTCAAGGCTCCATCCTGGGGCCCCTCCATTTCAACATCTACATCGTCCCCTCTTCTGCATAATTGAGTTACCTTAAGTGTGTAGATGACCCAGAGGGTTTGCTAGATGCTTAGAACAGATCAATACGTGGTTGTGCCATAATTTTCTCCAACTGAATAAAAATTAAACTGTTCAGACCAAAGGTGGAGAGATCCAGAGTTAGCTCACAGCTTCATCTATTACAGATAGAAACCACAGATTATGGCTGAGATGTTGGTGTCTGATGGACTCAGATCTAAACCTTGAGAGGCACAAAAAGGCAGTTACAAAGTCAGCCTTTTATCATCTAATGAACATCTCAAAGGTTAAAGGAGTAATGTCCAAGCAGGATCTAGAAAAACTCATTCATGCATTTATCTTTAGAAGAATTGCTTACTAGAACAGTGTCTTCACAGGTTTGCCTAAAAAGTCCATCTGACAGCTGCAGCTGATCCAAAACACTGCTGCCGATGTTCTCACTAGAACTAAGAAAGTAGAGCACAGGCTCCCTGTAGCTCAGAAAATAGACTTTAAAATCATTCTTAGTTTATAAATCCCTGAATGGATCAGCACATCAATACATAATAGATTTATTGTCAGTGTATCAACCTCCCAATCCACCCAGTTCTTCTAGTTCCACTCTACCCTCTACACCTAGAACTAGAACCAAACATGGAGAAGTAGCATTTAGTTCCTATGTTCTACTTATCTGGATCAAACTCCCAGAAGACTGTAAAAGTGCTGAAAACCTGAGTTGTTTTAAATCAAAGTTAGAAACCCATTTGTTTAGAGCTTCCTTTGACTGTTGAAGTTAAACTATTAGTAGTAGTAGTAGTAGTAGTATTTTATTTTCTTCTCTACCTGCTTTTATCATTTTTGTACTTGCATTTAGTCTGCTTTTTTGTGGTCCACTTGCTTTACAAATGTTTTTGCTTTTATTTTTCTTGTATTTTATTATCTAATTCATAAAAAGCACTTTGAACTGTCCATGTACTGAATTGTGCTATACCAATAATATAGCCTTGCCTTTGTGCAGCAAGTCTTAGTATATCCATCTAGTATCAGACATTGAGGCCAGAAAAACTTAACAAAAGCAAATCTGAAATGCAGATTGTTGCCATCTTAACTAGGCTGTAAATATTTTTGCTCTGACCAATCAGAGGACAGAAAATGCTGACTTTAGGGTAGGTCCGCTAGCTGTTCCTGTGGTGCAAATCTAGAATCTGATTGGTTGAAGAAAACGTTCCTCAATATTTGTTATTGCCGCATGTGCAACCATACAACAAATCTTACAAATCTTACAAAGTCATGTAATTTTTTTTATTTAAATAAATCTCTTATATTTTACTGTACTGTATTTAACCTTTTTATTTAATTTGGCATTGGTTAACTATTTGGGTGCACACATTTAGTTGACTCATTTTGTCATTTCTTGCTTGTTTGGTTTGCTGTTGATTAATATTTCTCATTTGAGTTATCGGTTCCTGGGAGGCAGTCATGTGGTTGAGGCCAGTAAAGGAAAGGAGGCCTCAGCTGCAAAGTATCTCCTCAATGACATGGAAGCCAAGTTGGACTCTTCCACTTACTTCTTGAAGGGGTGTAGGAAGGGTTTATGTTTTTCTATTTGCTTTTGGTTACTGTAATTAAAATTGGGAAGTGTAATTATTTAAGTCCTCTTCCTCATAGGTTTCTGACTTAGTATTGTGCTGATTAGTTTGGCCTTTTGTAGTTTTGTTTAAGTAATTGTATTTTATGTTTGCCTCTTGTGTCAAAATGGTCTGATCAAAAAGTGTATATTCGTTCCCCTTGTGTGTCAGTTTGTTTTCCTTTTGTTAGAAGTTTGAATTCTTTTTGCTAAAAAAATTTGTTCCCATTTTCCTCAATGACTTCACTGTGCTTCTCAGATATTTTTGGTTCGTTCCCTCACAACATTGTTAAAAATTGGTAAAACAGCAAGCACTACTGATTCTGAAGGCCCTCGGCAGATTTGTTCGACTTAGCAACGCGCTGAGGCTGAAATCTGATTGGACAAAAAAATATAGCAACCACATAAATCTAATGGAAGAAGCAGAGTAAAGAGAAACTTTACTTAAAAAAGAGAATGGATTTTTTTTTTTTTAATGATACAGTTTAGAAGAAAATTTAAGTTTAGGTTGTGAATGTAGATTAGCACTTCTGTTTGATTTTAGGCCAACAGCAAAGGCCTTGAAGGCCCTGACTGGCCACCACTGCGGGTCACAATTTGGACGGTACACCGGAGTATTAGGGCCACAGGGAGGAAACGGGTCAGAAATTCATAAAGGTGAAATATAGTGCTGAGAATAACGAGAATAAAGTCCATAAAGTAAAAGCTAGGCAATCATTGGTTCTCAGTAATGTAATTTTTCATAAACTGTAATTCACAGGCTTTGGGTTTATTGAGAACCAACACTGAGAATTTGATTAGTTATGTTTTATTTCCTTGGTGACTACCTATCAGCTCTTGATTAGTCATGCTTTGTCTTCTTGTAACTAGCCATTAGTGCTTTATCAGTCACGCTTTGTTTTCTTGGTAACTACCCATTAGTCCTTGATTAGTAATCTGTGTTTCCCAGGTAATTAAGCAGTAGTCCCTTAATGAGGCTGGGCTGGGTGTGTCCCAGTAAATACTGGTTATCTGCCCATTGGTTCTTATTAGTTCAGGTATTCTCTACTAGCTAATCAAATTGTGTGTACCTTGTTGAAAAGTGTCCTCTACCATCATCATACAGTCTTGGTTACTTGAGGTGCTGAATGCTGTATGCATATAATTTATTTAGAAACTATTTTATTAGATTATAATTTGTTAAATTGATATTCTTTAAAGATAGATTAAAATATTTAATAATTGTACATAAATCCTATGAAAAGAAATGCTTGTAGGAAGGCCAGGGCCAGACATAAAGCCTATGCCCAGTGGGCAGCCCTGCCCTGTTTGGAGCTCACAGATCTTCTATAGAATTTAATCAGGGTTTCATCATGATTATAATAATTTGCTGTGTCCAAATGTCTGCCCTAACCCTAAATCCCTCAGTCACTATAAAGAGGGGAGACTATATAGGGAACTCAGTTAAGTTACGACTAGACGTTTAGACAGTCATCTATAATGGCGTCAGCACCATATAGTGCCCTATATAGTGATTAGCGTGGATGTTCATCAGATTGTTGATCTGTTACCCTAATGACTGGAGTCAACTTCCTAAGACATCTAGGTCATAATTCAAACACAGTCCTAGTCTGATCAGACAACTTCTCCAAGCATTATGTTTTTTTGTCCCCCTCAGTGCATTTGCAGAACTTAATTTTTTGACTTTGTTACTTTTGGAGTAATAGATCCTTCCTCCCTAAATGGCCTTTCAGCCTATTTAAACACAGAACTCTTTTCTTTGTTTATAATAACTCTCTGAATTGCTAAAAGTGAGATCTTAAAATCATTAGCTTTTTGTTCTGGGTTGATTTTTACATTTTCTTCCAAAACACCACCTTTGCAACACAAATCCATTCTCTTTTCTGAATTATATGGTAGATCTGTTTCTCCAAAACAGCGGAGTGTCAATAAAGGCTTTGTCAAAATACTGATATATTCCATTAGTAACAGACTGTAGTAATTAGTAATCAGGTGTGGAATAAACCCAGAAGGATGTGGACGATCAAACCAACAAAAACTGCAAACTGTAATGAACCCAGCAGTTATATAAAAAAAAAAAAACAATTAGTACGAGTCTCATCATCAGACTATCTGGATAATCAGACCTGGCTTAAAATTGGCCATTTGAAGGAATTTCATGGTATAAACAGGAAAAAAACAAAAACAAAAGTTAATTAATAAAAGGCAAATAAAAGAAACAGAGTGTGATCATCTCTTGAAAACTACAGGAGCAATGAGAGGAACCAAGGCCAATACTTGGGAAGTTTTTAAACACCAATTCAGACTTACAGTGCTAGAAAAACTCAAATCTTCTAAAGACTCCAACATTTTTATCTAATCACTAAAGACTTCTCAGATGCAGAAACTCATGTTTTTGATCCCAGCAATGAAAGAAGCAAAAAAGGAGATGCTGCTTCTCTCCAATATGATGTTGAACATCTCTCCTCCCTCCAGGTCTACCTAGAACTATTGACATGTTTCCCTTGCAGTCTTCTTTAACATCTAGTTCTCTTTTTCATTTCCTTTTTTTTCTCTGTTCCTTTGATATTTTACAGCTACATCATTAGTAGCATAAAACTTATACAGGTCTTTGTGAAATCTTTGCCTCAGAATGTTCTTTCTATAGATTTAATAATACAGTTTCTCACATTTTTGTTCCTTTTCCCAAAACAGAGTTGCAGCCAACTCTGCTCTCCTGCTTAATCAAAAAGAGGTTTCTTGGTAATAAACTTTAATCCTGTAATTTTATTTTCTGAATCCACATTTCTTCATCTTGTAATAATATTAAAGTTAAATCTATTTCAACCCTTTCATTGTATGGAGGACCTATAGAGACAAAATTAAATAAGTTAATACATATGTAGTGAAATTACGTTTTCCGTAAATTTGAAGATCTTATTGTAGTTAGAAGATGTGTGAAGCAGTCAATCAGACATCAGGGTCAGTTTAGGACACGCCCCATTAATGCCTCTTGAGTTTGATGTATCCTTTCATCACTTTATCTGAACAGTAAATCATCATGTGTAAATTTAGAATTCAATGGTATCTATAATCCTTTCATAACAGTATAATAGATGGTACATAACATTATATATTTTCTGATATAAATTAATTTAAACTGACATTTAGCCATTTATTTTGGCCCCTTCTGTCATAATTAGTAATGTTTTTTCTATCTGAATGTAATATAATTTTGGTTTGACATTAAATATTTATCGTATTCCTGAAAATGTCAAGTTAATACACTTCCAATTGCTTTTAATCACAATCTTTTGTGATCGTTTCCACTAAACTGACACTACCTTTATGTAATGTCTTCATAGGATCCCACTCATTTCATCAGACTGTCCTGGGCAGTACTTAAACATATAGCGGAGGATGTTCTTTTTGCGGGTGGATCATCTAAATAAGTGGTCCTCCTAATTGTCAATCATTCTGGTAATATGTTTATACAAGGCCGTCCTACGTGCTTGTCCCCATTTTCACTTAACGGTGGTCAGTCTGACATAGTGGAAAAATTGCAAATCTTCTTTTGGAAAGTAAGCTTGTATGACTGATGCAAACAATAACTTTTAAACAGCCCATTCGTCCTCGTGCACGCTCTCGCTCGCGTTTAATAGGTGTTCCCTCTTGAGAGCGGGTACAGGGTTGTGCATGTGCATTTTTTTTTTAAGTGGAGAGGGTGAGTCTTTACAAAATAATTCACAAAAATCCTCCATCTGATGGTCTTTAAACTAATTTTCTGTCTCTAAGTGTTTTTATTTTGTACTATGAAAAAGTTTTAAAGCACTCCAAACTACTTTATGCCTTTAAGGTACTTGATTTATTGCATTATACATTTGTTGTGATCAAAAGTTCTTAGTGCTTTCTGAAGGTCTTCAACTGCCTTTTCTTTCATTATCTGTCCAGTCCTTGTACCTGACATGAGCAACATATTTAGTGGTGTATAGCTAAAGAAGGTAAAGTGTCAAGTAGAGGACAAAAGGAGTATCAGGTTTAAAAAAATATAGCGGGTGAAAGAAAAATAGATAAAGAAGAAGAAATGCAACAGAGCAGGCAGAACAGTCATCCTGCAGCTGATTATCTACTTTATACCAGTTTATTTTGTCAATCAGCATATTAGTGCTGCAGTCGGATTACTTTGAGTCAATGCAGTTGAATGAGGACAAATCATTTTTATGAAAAGCTGTTAGCAACAATGAATCGACAGAGCATCCAGAAAGTATTCACTTCTTCCATTGATGATGGAAACTGACAAGATCATTGGTTGAGAGGCAAAACATCAGGAACACTACGTTGAGCTACAAACTTGCTCTTTCCAATGAACCAAGACAGAAACAGGGCACACTCAGTGGATAAGACACAGAACATGATCAGGAAAACAGAAACCCTACAAAAACGCTAAAACCCTCTCTCACCACAGACCCCCGAGAACAAGAACATGACCTAAAGCATGAGCAATGATCTCAAACTCAATGATCTGGCCCCAATAGATAGGACTAGATGAATGGTAATCGGAAACCGGGCAGAGCTAGGTAGGTGAATGAAATTTTTATTTATTTATTTTTTTATTTATGTAATCAGGACAGAGCACATTAATGAACAATCTTATACTTCTGTACAGATTGTAAATGAGCCAGATTATAGCATAGTTGCTAATTTACATCTGTCTAAGGCAGGAAGCCAAAACAACACAAGATCACATAACACAATATCAGTCAAAACACAGACACACGTTCAAACACAAAATGAGCAATTACACCAGTTCTCAGGGCAATGATCATTACATATTAGACAGAAAAAGGCATTTTTACCCCTAAACGAGAGGCTGGCAGCACTGATTATTGTCTATTGACAGTATTTTACTGAAGACAAAAAAAAAATTTGACACAAGGTATGCTTCGCTCTAAGTCTTGATTGGCCAATACAAGAAGAAAGCAGATTGCAGAACAGACACCAGAGGCTGCAGAACCCAAAAAAAAAAAAAACTCCATCAGGAGAGCCATACAAAAGAATATTGGTTGGATGTTTTGTTAGCAGGATTACTTGAAAATGATGTATGGATTCTAAATATATTCATTATTCATAAAAATTTGATAATATCCAGATCATGTGTTAGTTTTATCTATAGGTGTAAGTCACAATATAGGGCTACATTTTCTACATATTTTACTCATTATGCAGAATATTATTTTAAAGGTACCATTTTAGTTTAACCCATCCAGTTTCTATGTAATTGTACCAAATAAAGTAGTGTAAATATCTGACTAAGTTATATATGAGGCAGGAAACATGGAGCATTTATTCCGTTTTTGTGTCCATCTTCATCTTAAATCTCCACGTACTGCAGTTAAATGTCTCCTTGTCCCTTGTCCCTTTTTTGTGGATTTTATAAGATCCCCAATAAACAAACAGACCTTAGCTAACCTCGAAAGGAGTAACAGCAATGCCTCATACAAGAACACGCTGCCTGATGCAACATACTGCTCCTTTGTTGGAGGACAGCAGGTGCAAACATTATCCAGAAGCTCGGTGTGTATTAAAGCGAGCAGCTGGAGGCTCTTCAAGATTGTTTTTCCTACTGGATCCAGGTTTTTTCCATCTATTTATAACCAGAAAGTGTCATTTTCTGCAGATAGCTGGATGTGCACCTCGAGGTGAAGAGTTCATAGAGACACAACAATCAGAGCAGTGGCATTATTAGTTAATCCTAACGTAGCTGCATATAGATGTGGCAGGGAAAATTCATGAACCTGTCAGCTGTTTACAGGGCCGCATGCTTGTCCCATCGGGATAATACAAGAGTCCATTTAAACACTATCTGCATGACCTCTTGGTGCACGGCGGCTCCTCGGGGGGATCTGCAGGATTAACTGGCGCCTCTAAGGTAAGCTGAATCATTATCAACAGCAGCAAACGCCTTTGAAAACACCCATAGAAGCACATTAGCATTGAAATGAGGTAGCACTTTGTCAGGAGGTAGTTCTGGGTCACGGAGACAAACGGCGAACGGTGCCGGGGGGACCAGCGCGAGCAGCACCGTCTCTAATGTCAATAGATGCCGGCTCGTTTGCAGAGGAGCGGGAAATTCTGCAGGGGATTCACCTGAAGACTCCTCCTCATATGCAGTAAAATTTAAAGGTCCACACAAAGCCGACTTGCATTCTCCATTTCAAGTGACTGTAAAACATTCCCCCCACTCCTGACTTCCTTTTATATAGGCCATTAAAGCTGAAAACCTGTCCAGCTTTTACTCTCTTCCTGCAGTAAAAGTCTTCTGAAATCCAATAGGCAGGTGCATAAATAATAAGAGAGAACACAGAGTCTCGGCGAGGACAGAGCTTTTGTCTTCTGTCAGACACGAGCTGCATTATGCACTCCAGGAAGCACTTAAGTGGCAGCTCCGCTGGGTTGTACTTCAGTCACATAAATCCTGATTTGCAGGTAATTAACATGACAGACGAGTCAAAAACCTGTGATTCTTGTTCCTTTAATGTTTCACTTGTCAGAACGCTGTAAAAATAGTTTCAGTCCTTCTGTATTAAGCAATCCATGACAGTTTGTATGACCAACAACACACTAAAGTATTAACATCTCTGCTCTCTTTCGCATCAGTTATATCTGCAGATTTCCCTAAAGTTATGTCTTTACCATCAAATGAATACATTTTGTCCATTCTTTGAAAAAGATTGTATAGAGATCGTCCCTGGTCTTCAACTTTCAATTTTTCTCACAGATTTCGAATAAGATTCCAACCTGGACTTTGACTAGGTCATTCAAGCACATTTTATCTCAAACCTTCCATTCCGTCTCTGGAATTCTCCTGCACCCTAAAAACACCAGATTGGTGAAAATGGTTGAATATTACCATTATGGTTAATAGTTATGAATCCAACTAATTTTTTGGTTAACATAACTTATATAGTAATTTTTTAACCAATCCACATTGGTAAAAAAGCAAGCCAATACAAAGAGGTAACTTTAACCAAAATATCAGTTGAGTAATATAGAGCTTTTAATTTAATACAAGTCAATACTGATCGTAACTAACCAGGGCTGACACCAAGATTTACATGCTGTACAGCAGTGGTGTCAAACTGGTGCCAGAAAGGGCCGTGTGGCTGCAGGTTTTCTTTCCAACCAAGTAATAGCACACCAGACTCCATTCATCTCATCAAGTCATCATGTTAAGACTGGATTAACTTGATAAGATGACTGGAGTCTGGTGTGCTATTACTTGGCTGCAGCCACATGGCCCTTTCTGGAACCAGTTTGACATCCCTGCTGTACAGGTACACATTATTGTAATTGTTCTCCAGGTCCATAACTATTACTAAAGTGTAGTCAAATGTACTTGATTATTAAACCATCAGTTACAAATGGTCAACTGCAAACTAGGTAATCAGTTAAATTGGTTGACCAGAAACCAATGGCTTGATCATTTTCTGACCAATATATTGGTTAATCTAACCTAAATTGGTTTAACCAACAGCATTGGTTGTTTTTCTAACCAATCCATTCTTACAGTGTAGAGGAACATAAACATTTATTCCCGATCTTCACACCATGATGGTGCAACTAAAGGAGGAGAATTGCTATTTGAGACTTCTGCTAACTGCAAACAGTCTCTCTTCTGAAATCTTGCCACTGTCTCCATAAGTGCAGATTTTTTTAAAGTGCACGACTAATATTTCATCTTTTGACCGAGTTTCCTATCTGGGCGATAGATTTCTGCAGCTCATAGTCAAGAAAGTCTTCTGTACTTCTCTGATAACAGTCTGCTTGTTTGGTAACCCCCTTTTGCATCATTTATTCTAATGCAACACCATTTTAGTTTGCAATAAAATGCTTATTGGTTGGTTTATACACATTTCTTCTATTTTTTAAGCGTGCACATTTAGCTTAGTTGTGTATCTTTCTCAATAGTTCTCATTTTTGTCCGTGCTTAATTCTTGTATCTTTTACTGGTCCTTACCAGCTGTGTCCTGGTAGTTGCCAGAAAAGATGCTGGCCAGAGCTGAGCACACTTAAATACAATGAACTGATTGGACTGTACCAACAGTTTCTGCTGGAGAAGGGGGGACTTGGAGTTTCTTTTAGTTAAACCAGGCTTTTCTTTCATCATAATGTCAGTCAATGAAGTCACATTCATCAACACATGTAAGTGATGCAAAACTATCACCTTTTGACTTAAAGTAGATATTTATTTAGAAACTAATTATTTCAGTTGCCCCCTCCCATAATATGGGATTCTTTTAAAATTTTAGGTCAAGTAAAATTGATATTTTGAAGCCATAAGTACTAATTTTCAATTGGTACAACCTAAAATTTTAATGAAGCTATATAACATGGATATTTCACTTTATTTGCTGAGAACCACAAGTGGCTCTTTCATTCTTTGGCTCTCTTAATATATTTTGGATGATAAGCCATTGCCCTGTTTTTTGTTTCATGCCACCCCAGTAAATTTGGCCTAGAACCACCACTGCTGCTTCTTGCGGTTTGACTACACAAAAAACTTAAATTCTGCATATTCCTATTCAGGTGATCTTCTTAATAAGGTGCTGCACAAGATACACTGGTTGTCCAGTCACATACTTAGCATGAGCTCTGAAATAAACGACAACAGCGACAGCTTTCCAGGAGCCCTGCAACAGCTGCACGCCTCATTCACGAACACAAAATCAAAAGCTGTGCGCCACTTCCAATTAAATCTGGGAGAAGTTCTTTGGGAGAACAAATTGGGGAAGGCAGATGTGACAGGTTCCATCAGAACATAATATCTCTCTCTACGACGCAGAAACAAAAACAGACTTTTTTTGTTGAATAACTAATATTGTTTGTCTGCAACGTGGCAAAAAGAAGGGGGGGAAAAAAGGCGGTTTATAGCCTATTATCATGTCCGACCAGGATCAGATCCAGTGCAGCCTGAGGAAAACAAATGCTCTACATCAGCGGCTAACGGCAAAAAACAAACCGTCCTTGGCAGATAATGCTCCGTCAAGTTCCTGCAGCCTGCTGATTTTCCTCCCTGAGAGACATTTGTCAGGCGTCTCAGACACGGGGATAATTTCTGCTCCGTGCTCGTACATCACAGCGTAAAGGTGATGAGTTCTTTTCTGAAGGCGTCAGCGCTAAATAGCTGCGCTGACATTCCCAATCATGCACATGACATTCAAGGAGCGACGAGAAAACTTCCCATCTGTTTACCTGCATGATGTAGCCGAGTGGCTATTCTCACATGGTGCAATAAGTTTGACTGAAAGGTGCTCTTTTGCTGCAGAAGAAAGCCTGGCATTAGATTATGATGCCTGCTGTGGTAGCTGTCAGCAGAGAGCCTCTGCAAATACAATTTCTTGATTTATAGCGCCTCTCGGCCTGCACTTTAGTCTCAAAGCAATGACATTTATCAGTTGTCTCACCAAAACTGGACTCCAGAACACATTTTGTCATCTGGATATTCTGAGTGGCTTTAGGTACCTTTGAGAAGGACAGTCTGCTTGGAAGCCAGAGTTCAGAAAAAAACAATGTCCAAAATAAGACTGAGCTGAATTAAACTAAATTTCAGGTTAGGTAAAGGTAATTAGGATAAAATCTAGGATTGTGAAATGATATAACTTGGGGTTAGGTCTAGTTTTGTTTGTGTTAATCTACACTTTTAAGGGCAGATCTAAACTCTCTGGTTTTCAGCAAGTTCAATTATCTGCCAGGATTTAATGGTCTACACACTTAGAGAGCTAAAACAAACAAAAAAAAGAAACTTTTCTCCTCATACATTTCATTTCTGTTTTATATTTTTCTTCCATTAAAATGCTTTGGATGAATAAACACATTTTAATGGACCCTGTATATAAAAGCAAATCCCCCATTAACCTTTAAAATAGTTTTTTTCTCTCTCCGCAATAACTGCTATTAATTATTGGTAATAATCAATTTTGTGGGGGAATTTTCTGATTTTTTTTGGGAGAGAGTTTTCAATCAGTAATGTTGAAGGTTTGTTTAGACATAAACATCCAATTTAGGGTAACGGCACAGCGATCCGAAACTCTAATTTGAAAATTTTAGCCATTCAGAAGCAGACTCTCTGTTGCACTTTGTATTATTGTCCCACTTTCTGACCCAACTTGGATTAAACTTAATGTTACAAACCAAAAGCTAAACAGTCTCCTTCAGAATTTCCATCTAAACAGCAGAATTCATGGTTCCATTATTTACAACACGTTCCCCCATGCAGCGACGGAGCAAACCAATCCCAGACAATTATACTAGCACTGCGATGTTGGGCCGTTGGTATGAAACACTGCCTTAGGTCTACATCAGATGTATGCACACCTTCAAAATTGCTCCACTTGTGTCTTGTCAGTCCATAAAGATACAAGAGATCATATGAAAACAATAAAAAGTCTAAATTTTGTTTATAATGTAATTTTAAGTGATAAGGTTGAGGTCAACAAAGCAGATTTTCTGTGGCTTTCTTTTGTTGCCTGACTGATGAAGGGTAAGTACAGTCCATATTTTCTAAAATTTTGGTCCTTACTTACTATTTTCAGTTATTCTGTTTCTTATCTGTTCTTTAATTACTTCTCAATTGGGGCATGATGTTCTCTTTGAGATGTTTTAGCCTACTTAATGTTGTCAAACAAGTCCTATTGAAGAGACTTTTATTGGTGTGTAGTCCCAAAGCCAGATAACTTCCATCAGGGTGGCCAGGCAGGGACCCCATGTGCACTAAAGGGTTGCTGACAACAGATAAAGCACCAGAACAAGTCCAGGGTCAATCAAATCCGTACCAACAGGAAAATAAACAAGCACAACATCCGGACATTTTTACATGTCTAAATCAGAGCTACAGTGGACAATCTTCTTTTGTTTTCCTGTTCAAGGGGGGTCATATAATAATAATCCTTATATTTGGATTTCCCAAAGATCAATCTTTGTGACGCGTTAACACTAATGTGCGCCCCCTTCCTGCACATATAGTGTTTATGTTTCTAGTTAGTTTCAGCCATTCATTGTAGCCCCAATGTTTTCGCCATTTACTGTGAAAACGGCACATATTTGCAAACAATCCTACAAATTTATGTGCAGAAAGAGAGACCAGAGAGGATTTGAGCAGGTGGCAAAGTTTGTCACATTAACAGCTACTCAAAAAGAAACTTGAGTTTTCCTGACCATTTCAGGATAAATTATCAACTATAGTTTTAAACAATTGCAATTCTAAATAAAATTGATACACATTTATTATTACATAGATTAAACAGGTTTAGTTGTCAATTACTCCTAACTGATTAGACTTCAAAAACACTGGAAACTAACTGAATTTATTAGGTAGAAAATCTTTAAGTCAAGTGTGAGAGAGCTTTGAAAAGCCTCCTTAAAATGTAATTGTTTATAATTAATGTTAATTGTGTATTGTTGCATTTTGTTATGTGTAACCTAACTTTTGCTGCCGCTTGACTAGGGGTCAGTTTCATAAAGCAGGTTTATCAAACTCTGATTCAAATCCGCAACTCTAAATTGATCTTGCCTGAAATCAGGAACTCTGAGTTTTAGGTTTCACGACGGCTGCTATGAAAAAGTTAAATCAATTCTAATTAGATCCACTCAGAGTTGAGCACGTACGTAACAAGTATGAAAAGCCATCATCAGTGCAGTCCCTATTCGACGAGTCACCATGACAACATGCAACAGGAAGTACCTATTTCAGCTCACTGCAAGAGATTTTAATGAAGAAATTAAAAAAAGGAGTTTTTGTTTAAAAGGGAGAAACAGCACTACAGCTGAAAAGGAGATAAAGATGGCGGAGAAGATATCTGTTCGAGTTAATGCGTAGGTTTATATAAAGTGCACTGTGGCAGGTCGGTTTTCCATTTATTAAAAACACTCTCCTCTCTGTCGTTCCATTTGTAGATCACTAAAATAGGATTCTTCCTGATCAAAATCACACTCCTAGACTGATCTATAATATA
>NW_015151263.1:111370-117391 GCF_000732505.1 Cyprinodon variegatus | reverse complement strand
AGGCTCAGTAGGTTATCCCCTTCTAGCTCCACTCCTGTGCCCCTTGTGGATTTTTACATTGGCTCCAAGTGTAACTCATACGCTGTTTGACTAGCGGTCCGCCATTACGCCGAAGCACGAAGAACTATTCCTATTTTTTTTAGTTACTTGTTCACACTTTTGTGTAAACTGCAGCATCAATGGCAGAGAAAAATCCTGACAAATTGTAAATAACTTGCAGTGATAACACCGGCAGAGACCTCTTCTTCTTCTTATGGAGATTTTCCTGCTGACTAGGTACATCCTGGCACTTTGCTTCCTCCTAGGTGAAATCCAAAATTACCGGCAGAGGCGTTTCCAGAGTAGAGAACTTTTGCGAAGGAGTGGGCACGAGTTACGCATGTTCACAATCAAAAAATACACTAACAGCCGTTGGACATATCTTTCACCACATAATCCTCTTTCCTGCCTTTAAATAACAAAACTTTTAAAAGTTTTTTATGTCAATTTAAAACTTTTTTAATTGACATGAATGTACAAGGCAGCCATATTTGATCCTGAGGTAAAGTTACAAACTATTAATGCTGGATATTTGCACATAAAGAAAGCTCTTTGTAATTTTTCCAGCTCTTTTTTTTTTCTATTTCAAGTTCTAGCTCAAATTAAATTCCACACACAGGTTCCTTTGAGGGGTGAATGCGTGAATATGAAACTGAGCTGAAGTGTGGGGGACTAAAGAAGGTAGATTAACAATGTATTTAAATAATTGCAGAGGAGTTTTTTTTATATTTCTATAAACACAGAGTGCTGGCTCAGGTCTGTTCTCATCAAGTTATTCCCTCAGACTTCATTGAGGAGAGATCATTGTCTGATGTGATTGGGCCTCAGAGGAACAGTATAAATCTGTTTACGTGTGTGTGTGTGTGTGGGGGGGGGATCAGACTGAGGAAGGGGAAGGAGGGAGCCACCATCTTCTGATCTCCAACCAATTTCTATGCAAATTCTACAACTTGATTTGGACTAAGATGCCATTGTTCGCAGCTCGCAGACGGGGTTGGTTTAAGGTGCTGCTGCTGACGCCATGGAGGGCCCAGCTCATATTTTCTGAACTGACAAACTCCCAGTGTGATGCATTTTAGCGCACCATCGTAAGGCTGGAGGGCAATACTTTAACGCAGTCGTGACAAACAGCTACAGGGAGGAGAGTCGTAGAGGAGGCCGGCAAACTAATCGCAGGACTGCGGGGAAATGTTCCTCTTACCCAATGGGCCAGAAAGCTGGGTGCTCATATTTCTCAGCCACTGCATCAAGCAGTAGCATCACTCAAGCTGCAGACATCACCATCTGCTGAGTGCCGTGTTTCTCTTCAGCAGGCGGGTGGCGGGTTTTATCAAAGGGCAGAGCATAAAAACAGTATCAGCGATGCTGTTAATGGCTGTTGACCTTAAAAATCGCTCGATATTACAACAGATAAAAAGCAGCTAAAGTGAAACCAATGCAGAAGAGCTGGATGTTAACCATGAAGGCGGCAGAGAAGAGAGCAATGCTTCAACTTTAAGAAATGTCCATATGTCCTTCGTTTGAGTTTCAGGATGGAGGCAGCTATGTTAGGCTGCAAAGGAGCGAGTGTGGTGACCCTAATTTCATTTATGTGTTCTTGGAAGTTTTCAGACATCAAAGGCAGTATAAACAGCAGCCGCCTTGCATCCTGATTAAAGCTGAAACTCCCTGCATCCTCTGTGGGGAGAAACACACCACACCTTCAATAAAAAGACGCTGCTTATCTAAGTGCAAACATGCACCAAAGAGAAGCTTTATACTCATGCCATCAAGGCGAGAAACCGGGATGAACTCCTCCAGCTAATTATATGCTCAGATGGTCTCTAGGAAACGTGGAGCTGTAGATCAGCTGCACTCAAAGTCTCGCTCTAGGGGCCACTTTCAGTCTGATGGAGACTTCTGAGTGGCCCTTGAACATTTTCCTACATGCAACACCCCCATCTAGGGCTCGCTTTCCTTAGAATAGCACTATCCATTATTAATGTCCAACAGCTTAATCTACACCTCTGCTGCACAATCTGCTGCAATATTATGTTTAAATACTCCTGTTTTAATACACTGTAATGATGATTGCTCTGAGCAGCCAATAAAATAGCTGTTTAAAGCGCTCTCAAGTGTTTACAAGGACACATTTACTGTGAGGAAATATGTGGAGCTGAGTGTTTGTGCAGCAGTTTTAAAATTACATGTTTAATGGTGGGTGTATAGTTTATTCTTGAGCTGATGCTTGCTACCTTGGATGCTCAGAGGGGATTTTAATGTTGGGCAAAAACAAAGAAAGAGTTAGTCAGGACTGGAGCATAAGTATCACCTAAAATGTCTCTCATTGTGTGACCTAAAACCCACAGTTTTTTTTATATATATACGTTTAGGGATGCAACAATGTAAAAAATCTGGGCCAATGTCCTGGGTCGATATTTACCGATATATAGTATTTATTATCGATATATAGTATATACTAATAGTATTCATTAATCACAAAATGTTATAGTAGTACTTGAAGGGCAAAGGTCGTTAACCCTTTGAGACACCAAGGAAATTACAGTAGTTCTTTAAGTTACCCGTCAGAAAACATGTTTGTTTGCCTCAGTTAAAGAGCCGCAATCCTGAGCTGCATTACAATAACTGTCATATGACCAAATGCCACATAAACATCCCCTCCCCATCACTCCTGAAACAAAAACAACTTTTTCTAAAAATAAATATCGGTTGCGAATATCAACTCAGTTTTGCTCATCAAATGGATGATGATACTCTTAAAAAAAAAAAGGAAGGTAGACAAGAAGGAAGGAAGGAAGGAAGATCATAAAAAGGAAAGTAAGAAAAAAGGTAATGAATGATGGATGGCAGAGGGATGCAAAGAAGAATACAATGGAAAAATAAAGGAACATTAAGAAAGGAAAGAGTAATGTATAAGGGAGGTTGGACAGAAGGATACAATTAAAGATATAAATGACAAAAAGTACATGAGGATGTTAAAGAAGGACAGAAGCAATGATGGATAGAAAGAATAGAGGTGGCTGACAAGGATGGAAGAGCAAGAAAGAAAGCAAAGACAGACAGCAAATTAAAGTGGAAAAAAAGAAAAACAATGAAAGGAGGGGAAGCCGTGTTGTAGGGAGTACAAACATCTATCCAGACTCTAGACATTTTATTTCCATACTTATCCAGACCTGGGAAAAAAATTAATCTAATTCCAAGATTTGCAGTAACCGTTGTTTAAAGGAAAATATTTAATAACTCCACCCTCATCTTTGAGTCATTCCTTTCCAGAAAGACTCTTTCCTACTTCAGCCTGCAGCCTTTAAACAGGAAGGCAAAACTGACCTTTGGTCTGAACCAGACATCTCAAATTCCAGCTCGCCTGATGACCTATTATCTGTATTATCAAAGACGGACCAGTCTGTTATAAAGTGCTCATGGCAATCACCCCATAATGCGCCTGCAGAGCTACCCTTAGCCTTAGCCATAGCGTGCTATAGCTTTTAGTGATGGTCAAATGCGGAAAAGAAAATTTCAGCACTTCACTTTTTAACACACCGATTATTCTCTGAGAAGCTAAATATGTCAATTATCTTTATTTGTATTTGTATTATTTGTATCTGTATTTTTTCCATCTCTGTGCTAACAGTCTTTAACCAGTGGTCCAAACCTGACAACCAGTGCAACCGTTATTCCCATCACATTATTTTAAACAATCAGCAACTAGCCACTAGCCCAGGGGTCGGCAACCAAAACTGCTCAAAGAGCCATATTGGACCAAAAAAAATCCCAAAAAATAAATCTGTCTAGAGCGCAAAAATGTAAAAGTCTTATACATGCCTCATATGGAAACACGGGCTCTAAGTGTATTATCCCACTATAGAAAATGACTATGTGGGCTTAAATATATAATAAGCGTTCATGATTAAATATTTATCCTCGAGCAAATGACACATAGCAGCATGAGGTGAGGGATGAGCAGTGAACGCTTCCATCGCCTTCACCATGCGGTTTAAGTTTTGTTGCATTGATGAAATTATAGAAACAGGATCAAGGGATCCCTCTATGGTGGATGTATTTCTGTTGGGAGGAGTTGATTGAGTCATGAAACTGACACCGATCAGAGCAGAGCTCTCTAACCCTGAAATCCCACCATCGTTCCTTGGTGTGATTTATATTTTTAGGATTTGGGGAAAAAAATGGAAGAAAGTTCCCATCCCTGCATCAGAGCTCTACCTGTTTGATCTGTGCACGGTTTTCCATCCTTGCAACAAAACTAGCAGCAGTAGTGGAGTTTGGAGATGTAATCCACTTCTTAAATCTACATTTGCTCTCCTCTAATTTATCCAGAAGTTCTGCAACCACCATTTTTCTCTCACTCCCAGCTTGGTGGTTGGCTGCATATTTAGCTTACCTTCCCTGGAAATGCCTTTCCAAATTTTTATTTTTTGCCAACCTCTCATTACCAAGCAAAAATGCAGGCAATCCCCCCGCATTGATAGTGAAAGAAAATGATTCGGCCCATCCTTTGAAACCTCTTTTCTCATCAGCTATCTTCCTTTTTTCCCCTTTGGGATCCATGGTCCGAGACACTCCAGCAGCTTTGTTTGCCTGGCACCGCACAGCGCTGGCTATGACGCAAATTATTGTTTAAATTTATTTATTATACAAATGTTTACAGCATTGGAAAACATAATTATTTTTTGTTTGACCTCCTGCATACCATATTAAAACAAACAAACAAAAAAAACTCGATTTTCAGAAATTTTTGAAAAAGCTCCAGGGAGCCGCAAGGGGAACGCTAAAGAGCCGCATGCGGCTCCGGAGCCCCGGGTTGCCGACCCCTGCGCTAGCCTGACTATCTAAAGGGGTCAGACTTTAGTCGATTGAGAGAACCCCATCTAGCTCCGCCCCTGCATGCATTGTGACAAAAATTTACCAAAGCAGAAATAGAGCACAAAAATATAATGTCAAATTCCCCCAGATGCTTNCACAAAAATATAATGTCAAATTCCCCCAGATGCTTCACTCAAGCACCAGTTTTACTCATAAATCCTGATTTTCACTTAAGTAGAATGAACACTAAACAGTTATAAAGTAGAGAATGAAATTTTAAGAGAAAACTATTTTAGAAATTCATGATTATTTGGTAAGTATAATGAGGCTAACTATTAAGTTCACTAAAGAATTGTACAAATTGGGACATATTGCCTCTAAGACATGTTTTAAAACTTAATTTTGGTATAGAGATCTAGGCACAACAGTTTATTTACAGGTCAAGAAAATAAGAGAATAAATCCTACCCCACCAAAATTTAATAAAGGTATAGTGGAGGATGTTCTTTTTCCGGGTGGATCATCTAAATAAGTGGTCCTACTCATTGTCAACCATTCTGGTGATATGTTTATGTAAGGCCGTCCTAAGTGGTCGTCCCCCTATATGTGTCTTTTTCAGGCATATGTGTGGTGAGCTACAGTTCAGCCAGTCATTGAAGCTCTCCTTTCTTACCGTGGTTCTTTGAAAATGGCCGAGGGTCATAAGAGAGAAAGTGTCTACGAAGTGTATGAGAAGAAGAGAAGGGCCTCAGAAAGGAGAAACAAGACCGGAGATTCTTTCTCGCAATGGTGTACAGTGAAAGCACAGGTCGGGCTTCCCACTGATGACTCGGTTGCAAAATTTGAACTCGACAGGTAAAGTTTAGTATGCTATTTGGAAAAATCCATTTCACATCACTGCTAGTAAAAGTTATCTACCTCTATATTGTAACTTTCCAGGTGAGAAAAGTTTATTTTGTAATTTGCATCGTTAGTAGTTATACGGTGACCACAGATCCTTCAGATCTGGGACCCTACAGATCCACAGATCAGGAGTGGGTACAGGGTCATGTAAGTGCATTTATGTTTTAAAATGGAGATGGCGGTTCTTTTCTAAAGTGAATTTCTTAAAAAAAAAAAAGATTGGTGTTTAAATGTTAATGTATATAATGTTTCAATAACCCGA
>NW_015151263.1:103427-110418 GCF_000732505.1 Cyprinodon variegatus | reverse complement strand
CCCTTACTGTACAGTCTCTATTTTCATCTTTTATTCTATATCTGTGTGTGCATCTTTTTAACACTCAGCTCTGATGGATTTAGAGGTTAGTTTTGTAAATGACTGTAATAATTTTAACACATCACATGTCTGCATTTCATTTGCCCTTTGCTGTGCTGTCAGTGCACCTGAGTTTCCTCACTGTGGGACAATAAAGGACATTTATTTCTGTTCTTCTCTTTAAAATCCTGTTTTTGTATGTTTAGGGTAAACCAAAGGTAAATAAAGGTTAAAAAACACAAGGTGACATAAATAGCTCTACCACCTGGAGAAGGGACACCTTTTCCACTTTCTTTAAAATGGGAACTCTTAACCTGCCTGTCAATCATGCCCCCCAATAAAATAAATGAATTACAAAGACACCCCATAAAACCGCAGCTACTAATCTACTCTAGTCTGGTCATATCTAACCTGTCAGGGTGAAAAACAAGAGTTTCCTCAATCTGCAGATCAGAATCATGGTTGTTTCTTTCATTCTGAGTACTAATAAGCATCAGAGGAGACAAGGGTCTCACTTTGCTGCTGAAATATGAGGCTTAGTGGGTGATTGCTCGGTGGTTTTCCCTATTCTATGCTCACTGGATGTCTCATTACAGTGGCTGGAACCAGGTAGGAGAATAATCTTGAAATACATGCCTCAAACCATTTTAAAGTTTACCACAGGACTGACATGGGGAAGACCTCTAACTTGGAATCTCATTAGCACTAACTTTTTAATGGCCTCCATCCAGACAGATGATTAGCACTGGAAGTTACAGAGGTTTATATGAAAGATGATATTCATCTCCTGAAGAGCAGCTGAACATGGGGTTTCTTAAGCCACACAATAAAAGTTCTATATAGGGTTCTTTAAATATAGCAACTGTTTTGCAACAGCCTCTTGCCTTTTCTCCAGCGTTCCAGGGAAGGAAGGAAGGAAGGAAGGGAGAAAGATGGGAAAGAAGACAATAAAAAAGGATATAAGGAAGATAAGGGACAAGGGAGACTAAGAGGCATGGAAGGAAGGAAATAAAGGAGTACAAACACTGCAACAAATAGGATCAGTGCCATCCAAATAGTGCTGGCAGTGAGGAAGGAGGTAGAAAGAGGAAGCAGGATGCCTCCTATTGATAGGTCATTCCCCGTATGGAGCTCCTGACGTCTATCTGCATATACGGAGCTATACGGTTGCCCACAATCCTTTGTGGGGATATTAACCTATAGACAGAGCCCATCTCAACTCAAGTTAAATATAAAAAGATTATTTTTTCACTGTACTTTGTGAGACTTTAGAATGTATTCATCTTCATACGTTTTTGGTTTTGTAATGAAAATCTTCAGATGTTCACTAGATTGGTTTCCTTTTTTTTTGGTAGTTAGTAGTTGAATTGCTAGTTTTTGTGTAATGACGTCTGGAAACCCAGCTAAAGGCTGTGCAGAGTTTCTCTCCTATCCTGGATAGTTTTCTTACCGTTGACCCAGCGAAAGTGAAAGGATAGGGGTTAGGAACAGGAGGTAGGAGCTACAATTAGAGATTTTTGGAAGTAGCCTAAATGAGGCTAATGATTAAAGAAAGGATGGAAGAAGGTAGAGAATGAAGGAAATAAGGAAAGAAAAATAAAGATACTGCAGAAAGGACAGGAGAGAAAGGCTGTAAGGAAAGAAAGCTAAAGAAGGAAAAATAAGAAGGAAGGCAAGTTGCTGGAATTTTTGGAATAGAGAAATAAATTAAGTACACAGGAGGAAAATAAAGGATGGAAAGAAGGAAGTATAAAAAGGAAACAAAGAGTGAACAAAAGAATATCAGCTCCAAGTAAATGGAACAGGGAAGGAAGTAACAAGGGATAGAAGAAAAAAGCAAGGAAAATTTCTAGATAGTGGAATGTGGATTAAGGTCTAAAATATTTTTGCTCCATCTTCTTTTTGCATATCTGTCCCCAGCTGGAAGACACTGAAATCAAACTATGTTTCTCATGACAGTATAGGAACCCTGTCACCCACCACCTTATCTGATCCTAACTTTGAAGGCTGAAAACTTTTGGCTTCTTCATTTAGTTTGTCTTCTTCTCCAGTCTCTGAAGCTTTAAATTCATTTATGAATCTGTGGAGTGCCAAAACAGTCACACACAGACATGAACTACATATTTTATGTTTAAAATCTTGGCATTGACTTTGCTCTGGTCAATAAAAAACAAAAGCTGTAGGTAGAACTCCCCTCATCTTAAATAATACAGGTGGATTCAGGGGACGACCATACACTGCACCGAGCTAACTTACTATTCAACCATTTCCAACATTAAGTTATTTAAGCATTTTTTTTTTTTACAAAGATATAAAAAAAACACCAATTAACAGCTATTTTAGTAGGCTAATATTTACTTTAGTTTTGTAATTAATTATTGTTAAAAATATAAGGAAAGCAATACTGTAAATACAGAGATTGTAATAAAACCGTTTCAGATATTTTATTATATGGCAAGAACCTGAAATCACCATTGTTAACCAATACTGTTATGTTTATTACAACTGCTGACTTTTTGTTAAAAAAAAACTAAAATAAATAAAACGAAAAAAGCAAAAATCAAGAGAAGGTTTAAACACATTAAACTAAACTTGGTTGCTCCTGTTGATCTATTCAAATCTCTTTATCTCCTGAATTCATCCCAGTATCATAAAAAAATAAAATGTTACTTAAAAAGTCAACAGATAAGCAACACTTTTTGTTGACCACAAGACTTTCTACATCCATTATATGACCAAAGGGCTTACCTTATGGCCATTGATCTGGTCAAATAGGTCTTTTTGTCCGTTTCAGGCAACCTTTTGGGCTGCAAGCCTGAAAATATGCCAAATAACCTGGGTATTCACAAGCGTTGAACAAAGCCAGACCGGGATTTCTAGACTTTGGGCATGTCATATCCAACAAGTACAGGATTTGAGTCCCGGTACTGCGGTCCTTCACTCTTGAATCACCGCTGTGTAGCTGCAGACTCACTAAGGTAGCGTAAGATTCATTTGGTAAGGTGAGCATCCATTCTTTGTCTCAGGGTGGGTGAGTGCCCTCTGCAGCAGCCAAATGACAGTTTCCTGTACTCTGATGTTGTTCTTTAAGAAAAATACAGCACTTCCAATGTGGCAATCACCACAATTAGAAGAGGGTTGGAATTGGCCTGTCCATGCTCTTCCTTAGGTGCAATGTCAAGACAACTGGACTACACTGGCCCGGTTCTGTGGCATTAGATGTTTTAGGAACCAGAGCCACACAGGAAAGGGAGCTTCTCCAGACTTTTGAGTATGCATAGTGCTGTCCATGAAGAATATAGTCAGTACAGTGGGTCAGGATATCAATTTCCTCTGCATAAGAACTACAAAGCATGCCGCAGTCTGTGGTCTGGAAACACCCCTGCATTCTCTCATTGGCCTCCTAAGGCCACACTTTCTTTGCTCTTTTCACCTTGGGCATGCAGTGGGGTAGTGGTTGGATTGTCCATATAGGTTCCTCAACGTGGAACCAGAACTCAGGAAAAACAAGAACAAGCCAGAAACAATATGCTTCCCATGTGCAAAACTGCTCAATATATCATCTACTTGGAAAAAAAAAAAAAAAAACTTCAGAAAAAGTCTAGATTCAACAAAAAAGTAGGAGAATAGGAAGCAAAGCTAACATAACTTGTTTTTCAGCATCCTGGGAAAAAATATCCCTTTTAGAAATAAAACAGGAAATTAGCTGGGGTGCAGAGTGTAAATAGAGGGAGGAGTCACTTGTCAAACATCTTGTTTTATCTAGAGTCCTTGTCTACAGATGGTGCTCAACAGCCCTACCTAGTGGTGAAATGTTATGTGAATTGTGGAGTGGCACATAAATTGTTTACTTTTCTAATAAAATCACAATTTTAACAGAAAGCACGCCCAATTCTGTACATATTTATTGTTACCTTACTGGCTGATATGCCACACAATTAAATTACCTTTCACCTTGCTGAATATATAACCGTCAGATTTACTGGAGACAAGAACATAGTGATTGTTAAGTACCTGGACCCGACTCTGTACACAGTACCTCTTCATGACATGTATGACCTCTGAAAGTGCCATTTTAAAGTTCCTCTAGTTTTCACGCTCAACTGATGTCATTGTACCAGAAGCTTAAAACAGCCTGTAGCTGCTTAAACGCAAGGAGGTGGCTACTTCAGCTTCTTGTGTTATATCAGTGGTTTAAGAATACTGATCAGTATTCTTGCTGTTTGCTAGTGTGGATGGCTTTAAATGTATTAACCAAGGATCTGTTATGTGCATATAATGTTTGTGAAGTGTCATCACAGTCAAAACGAGTTTATAAAGAACTAAAGTGGCCAGGTGTACCATTGGGATCAGATACCTTTGTTTATATAAAGGGCCACGTATTGTAACACCACAAAGAGTACTGATGCATTCATTAGAAGCTGTTTATCACAGATTAGGAATTTGACTCCATCTCTAGAGGCCAAGGGATATTAAAGCCAACACTTACAGGATACGTTATCAAAGGGAGGTCAAATGTATAACTGATTGTGTTCCATTTGACAAATTTCAGTATTCACCAGCTGACAGATATTATTTGACAACATGGAAATAGTCATGCTCTGAATTATGAAGCTGGTGAATTTGATCAATTGACCCGCGTTTGATGCTGTGGCTGTAATGAATAATTTTTTTCAAAATGCCAAAGGACATTGAGACAACTTCAGAAAGCCAGTTACCTCAGGAGCTATTCTGCATTGTAGAGATTGTTTTGCAGTTAATGCAGCCCTTCATGCATATCCTGAAAACATCAATTCCTCATGTTGTGCTCAGCGAGAGCCATGCTCCGAGTGTGTACATTCGTGTGGAAAACTCTGCAGCCACAGCATGAAGTGTGCAGCTGTTCTAGCTGTACAGTAGGCCAAGATTTCAGTGAGGAATCAATCATTCATTTCCCTCTGGAAGACTCCCAAGACTCATGAAGATGTGAATAGGAGTAGGACGCTGAACGAGAAAAAAGGCACATAACATATATATGATCAACTCAATAAAACGGCATATTTTGAAAAGCTACTCTTTAAATTAAAGGTATCTAGTTAATGTTCATGTTCCCTTTTACTTCATGAGCTTTCCTTATTCTGTATTCTATTTCCCTGAGAGAGCTTGCCCTATTCTCAGGCAAAGAGAATCTACAAGATAACCAAACACAAGAAGCTGTTTTTAAATAATAAGTTTATTTATTTAGTTTTACCTTATTAAGAAAAATAAGGTAAAACGTCTTTTAAAAAACCATGAATAGACTGTCTACATATGAGGCCTGATTAAAGATCTGTGGAAACCAAATATCCTGTCTGACAACACAAGGTTGGGTAAAAGACCTTAAAAAGCAACAAGTCATACTGTAAGCTAAAGAAATTTAAGAGGAGATGAAAAATGATGAAAAATTATCCTTCATTGTCTGCCCGAGTGAAAAGGCTAGTTTGAAACACCTCTGTCAGCTAAAAAAAATGTCAAAACGCAGTACAAAGCTAGCTTGGTTATACATTTTTTATTACCTGTTTCTAGACATTACATGTCCAGAAATTGGAAAAAGTGGAACTTGGTGTCATACCATAAGCCATAATATACATGTTTGAGAGTGGGAACCAATGCCCATGCTGGTTTTGTTTGCAAGTTTCCAACCCTGTCTGCAAAACACTCCAAGAGAAACTTATCAGAACATGTAAGACCCCTCTGCTGGGCTTGGAGTAAGGATAGTGAGATGGCTTTCATTCCCCCTCTTTTTAGTATGGTAGCTCTGCAGAATGACCACATTGGGGAGATCTCATGAGTGGCAGGCCAAGGGTACTTCTGACTGCTCAAAAGCTAAGGGGGGCTACTGGCTATTTCAGAACCGGATAGTTCAAAACAGACCGTCTGTAAAATTCTCTCAGGGCCTACAGATGTAACTTAGAAGACCTGGACTTTGATCCAGAAAGGAACAAAAGACACCACTATCCTTCTGAACATGACATCCAGGTCAAAGATTCCTGAACTTTGGAGACACCTGAGATTTCCAAAATGGAGATCAGGAGGGGTTTCAATTCTGCCAAATACCCCTTTTGGTTGTTAGTGGCAGTGGAAACAGCTCACAGACTCGTGTCTACCCAGGTCAAACCTCTTCCCATGCATTGCATGTTAAAATCGCCTTGTCTCTGATCGGCATGCTGTGGAAACACCAGATATGGGTTGACTAGCTAATTTACGGGATACCATTGAGTGCAACATATAGAAGGCAAAACCAATCACGCCTGATTCCAACAAGCTGAAACAACTCTGTTCACATTCAATAAACATGGCACAGCACTAGTAAGAGGGATTTGGACAGACAAAAGAGCAAAACACTAAATGTGCAGCAACTATCCCCTGTGTTCTTTCCATGTTGCTATCCGTTGTCATCAACGCTAAATCCAGTGTTATTGTGTCACAAGTCACGCAGCGGCAGGGTGAGAGAGGCCACGCAGCTTGCCAAAGAGGGGTTAGACCCTGCTTTTTTTGCCAATGAGAAGGGAGCCAAATGCCGATTGTTAGTGGGTTGACCCATGTTTGAACAACGCAGATTAACCCACTATTTTAGTGGGAAAGAGACTTTCCAGCCAAATAATTTGGGTTTTTGATGATTTTTAATTATTTCATTTGTTTTACTGTTCAGTAAAGAAAACTAACAAGAAGCTAACACGAACCTAGTGCATAGTACCTCAACTGATGTTACATTTTGAGCTGTTTTTCATTAAAATTAATATGTTTGTGTGTCAATACATTTGATTGCCAAAATATGACCAAAAAGCCCTTTTAAAACAAATCCCCTTGAGTCTGCTAGCAACTAGCTAAACTGTACACATATGCGTATCATGTCAGCTACCTAATATGGTATTGGTTTAAAATCATTTAATAAAAGGTTTCATTTTTTTTTTATTTGCCTCTTTGACAATAC